>NW_026640611.1:0-60927 GCF_028554395.1 Pezoporus wallicus
CAGTCACCTTCTGTTTAATCAAGTTAAAATGCAGCAGAGCTGTTACCTATGCAGGATTGTTTACGGCCATTGTAAACTAGCAGTACTCTGTCTGTTCTCTTTTATGTATAGGAAGATCCCCAATTATTTGCTCCACAGTTGCACAAAGACAGGATTACACGTTGCCTTTATTCAGAAGGATAAACAAAAGATGAAGCTCTTTATAAATTTTCCAACTTTCATTCATCAAAACATTAGTTTCAATGTAGCTCAAACTGTATTCTGTAATACAAACAATAAAGAGCTGAACATTAAAAAGGTAACTCTCTCCAAATAGATTTTTAAAATTCTGAAGTTAAAATTCCTTCAACTGGGTATGATGGCAGTAGCTTCAAGTAACTCATGTCAATTTCAGGCAGATTTGGGTAATGGAATACTTCATTCAACTTGTACTATTTGTAAGTTTATCTTTTTCTAGTACTTATTCACACAAGTTGTCTGTCTTTGCGTTTCTAGATTTTTCTTGCATGTTCCATTAGCACATTCCTATGTAACAGAAAGACAGAATAAAGTAGACAGCAAAGGGTTTTCCTTCAAACATCAGACTAGGAAATAAAATGGATCATGAGAAGAAAACCATTATGCCCATAGTGAAAGCCAAATGTCCATACAGCTGCCCAAGCAAAAATGTTTGCATATGCAAGGGGCAACAATCCAGTCTCTGCAACGACATTGACTCTGAAAGTCCTGTGATCCTTGGGCCAGGGGGATGCTGGGTCTTGCTGCACCTAACGACTGCCAGGTGGGCCAAATGTAACGTACTGAAAGGCAAGCAAGGTCAAGAGAAGAGTACCTGCCCAGGGTCTTTGACGGACACTCCTTAACTGTCCATACAAATTGTGTTTCGTCATTAACATGAGAGCCTCACACAGGACAAGTCACTTTGCACCGGTGTTCTGCACTTGAACCTCAAAAGTGAAATTTGGGTACTTGATTAGGAAAAAGAATTTGGCTGGGAGAGAAAGGCTCAGAAAGCCAGCACCAAAGGAGATCTGTGGCTCCTCCACAAAAAAGAAAAGCTGTAAGAGACACTTTTTTTTTTAAATTTCTCCAAGAAACCAATTGGCAGTGAGGCAGGTGATTTCTTGAATGCAGGCATTCTGATGCAGCAATGCATTTGTGACACCTTCTGCTCCCCCAGAATGTCAGTGCTGGGCTGAAGAGGCTGTAGTTACCCCAGGACTCAAACAGGCAACTCTCACAATGGAAAGAAACTTCTTTTACAGCAGAGGCACACTATGAGAAGCCAGCAGAAAGGGCGCTACCAGTCCAAGTACATTGATCTTCATGGGGGACAGTGACAAAGTCATTTAGAGTGTGTGATGAGGACCTAGACTGTCCTCTTTTCTAATTTCTCCTTGGTTCACCTTTAAGGAAGACTGTTTAGTATGCAAATCCACTGGACACCGAGATGTCTTCCTAAACAGCTCCCCTGTCCTGAAAAGCTGACTTTGCACTGAAAATACAAAAGCCAAACTAGACAGGAAGGAGTTCAAATATAGGAAACATAGCACTTATCAGTAAAAAAGTGATGAAATAGGTGAAAAAATTAAGGATCATTGGAAATCATGGGATAAAACTTGACCAGAGACTTTTGCTGTTTTTTTTCTTCCAGGAATAAGCCAAGTAACCCTGTATCTATTCAGATGCTTCTGAGGCCCTGCAACAAGATGTCTCTTCACTGCTTGAAGAGACGCATATGGATGCATGTGGCCCCGCACCACTGTGAATTGCAGGTAATGAATGGCCACTAATGAAAATCTTTTTGTTTAACTTTTTTCCTCTCTATATGCACGTGTGTATCTGCACATTCTGTATGTAGGTTCTGTTGCTTAGGAAAATGAGTGGCTGCACAGGTGACAGGCTGCTGGCTGTAGAAAAGCAAAGTATACACAGTCAGGTGCCACCTGCAGCTGAGAGAGATTAAGTGTATTTGTATATGACATCAAAGCACACTGAAGAGCCATGGCTAGCCAGGTACTTAGATCCCTGGTTCCTTCCTTAGTCACCTTCAGATTTATTCTTACTAGTCAGGAGCAGTGTAAAAGGAGGATTGGGCTAGTCAGGTCTCAGAGAAGAGAAGCGCAGGAAACAGATGCTCATCCAACCTCAAGACTTGGATGAGAGGAACCCAGAATGAATTGTGGGCTTCTGCATAATTATCCCCTGCAGAAGATTTCTCTGCAGCACTGCACACCACCTATTTGGTATCTGCTCTTGTACCACTGCAGTAGTTCAGTTAATTCAACAACCTCTCATGTCTGGGAAGGGTGCCTAGGCTGACTACAAAGCGAGGTGCTACTCATAAAAAGCTGTGTGTGACTGCAACTGTGTGTTGAAAAAGTCCCACTGTCCCATGCGAGGAGCTACTCGTGCACAGGTACTGAAGGGTCCTGGAAGCACCAGCTGAAGCTGAGGCATCTCCCCATTCCCCAGTCTCTTGCTGAAATTCTCACAGTTTCCACAAGAGTAAAGGTGAAGGTGATGTGTGTGGTCACAAAACTGCTTCACAACTACTCCACAGCAACATGACAACTCAAATACCACCTCACAAGCATTGGTGAGCTGCAGACAACCAAAACATTTCTTAGTTCTGTAATGCAAAGAAACTTGGGGCAACAAGACTGCAAAACAATCTACAGTGTCTCTTTGAATTGTGTGAGCATGACTTATTTTTATTTTATACTTATTCACAGTTTGCCATTGGAACTTGGACTATTAAGCCATCTTTATCATGCTGGTAAAATAAAGGTTTCTAGTAGTTCTCGAATTGCATCTGTGTTTAAACTTATACACTCTACACATTGATATACTGACTTTTGCCACCCTCATCAGGATTTTGCTTCATGCTAATTACATACAGGTTCTGCTACTGTCCTCAGCAGCGAGTGTCAACAGAAGAGGTAAAGCACTACATAGTGAGTGATGGTTGCAGGTTCTGTCAATAACTATGTAATTTCCTGTAGAACTACACTTTGGCAAGCACATTGTAGAATGACCAGCTGTTCTGAACAATGGAAAGCAGACCTCTGTACTTTTAGTGACATATGTATTCTACCATTCCCTGCTTGAGAAGCACTAATTTGTTGCAAAATCTTCCAGAAAAAAAACTGGTTTCTAGTCTTACAAGTGTTTCTTTTCAACTCATAAAATAAGTAAAAGCAACATAACCAGACTTCCAGTCTATACACAGCCTGAAGGTTTGAGAAATTCAGCTGTTTTATCCATTCAAATGATATTGATTTATAAAATTTATGTTGATTTGCTTTTTATATCCCCCCCCCCCCCCCCTTAATATCAACACAACAGGTTTCACCTTAAAATGGCAGGCAACTCTGAGACACCAGCAAATCAAATATCACCCTTCCATAGGGGTTTCCCAGTCTTCTGGTTTTAGGAAACAATGTTATATTTTGAAAACCAAAATCTAGAGTAATTCCAAAACAGAAAAACTTAAATGTAATTTTATGCTACCCATTTTTTTTTTAGATTTAATGTGTTTTACTGTAATTTCAGGTGACATATGAGTCATGTGCAACAAGAATCACACATTTGGCTACAGAACTAAGGTCCAGACCATGACAGACTATGCAGAAGGTTGCACTTCCTTGATTTTCAGTGGCAACTGTCTAACCCTTTTCTTGGGCAACACTGGAACAGGCTGCCCAGAGAATCTGTGAATGCTCCATCCCTGGCAGTGTTCAAGGCCAGGCTGAACAGAGCCTTCGTTAACCTGGTCTAGTGGCAGATACCCATTGCAGGGGAGTTGGAACTAGATGATCTTAAGGTCCTTTCCAACCCAAATAACTCTATGATTCTATTATTCTAAATGCAAGAGATTTTTCATAAATTTCATGTACTTCAGGAGAGATGCTCCAATAATAAAGATGAGTGATTTCCTTTCTTTCATATTAATAACTCACCTTGTGTAATTTGACAACTGGGGGCCTGAAAATGTGGTATGTTGCTATTGACTTGACTAGATTTAATCCTGATGAATAAGGATGTAAAAATAGAATTAGGCTATATGCTAATGGCCATATCAAATCCAAATCAATTAATGGTATTTATCTAATGGAAAGTGCTAAATACCAATGCAACAATACTTATCAGCTTTGTGTTATGAATTGTTGTCATATCATATATTACACTGTATTTAATCTTCTGCCCCAAACAGTTTATCTTGTGAGAGTGTTAATAGATAATTAATCTCCTTGTAGCTTACTTGCTCCTCCAATAGACCCAGTTTATCCTCAATTTATCACTGAAACTGTGTCTAAAGCAGTTTATTTCTGGTACTGTTCCCAAATTTCAAGGATCATTATACTTATTTTGTGCAATGCTAAGCCACATGATTATGCACTCAAGTGGACAGACAATCAACTCGATAAAACTTTTTGATACTAGGCTTCAGAGAAGTTATTAAATGCACATTTGCATGATATGTCTTTTCCTGGTGAGATCTTCAGTATTTGAGGATAACTGGGAGACAAGCTTCAGTCATTTGGGGGTCTGATCCTCTTTGAATATAAAGAGATGATATTTCTTAGGATGTTTTCATTAGGGTGACTTTTAAGTTGCTGACAGTCAAAACATCAACAGTTGCTAGTATAAATTCCTTAAGTTCTGAAGAACACTATTTTCTTGAATGGATGGTCTAAATTATAAGGGGTTTTAAGCCTATTTCAGTGATGAGTACGTAGCAATAGAATCAGAGATGCAGCTTAACTCTATTAATTCTGACATTTGTTAAAAAGTTCAAAACCTTTTGCTTTGTTTTTAGTAATTTTTAAGATTTTGCAAACCTTAGTTTAAGATTTCTCCTCAGGGAGGATATTCCTGATCGAAACACAGATAAGAAGTATAATTTGCTAGTGTCTTTTCAACTGAAATTTTCAGACAGCAAAGAAAAAAATAATCTGTAAATATTTTCCAAACTAGGAAAATGTTACAGCGTTGCTTAGAATAGATATTTACCATCTTTAACAGAAAAAAACCCACAACCCTTAATAAAAGAAATATTAGTTGCAATAATATCAGTAGCAGAGATGCCCCAGTTTCAAGGGACTCAAGTTCTATGCAGTCACCTTTCAGATATATGATTTTTAAACATGATGCAGACTTCATTCAGCAAGATCGTCAGCAAAACTTTCACGAGTTGTGAAATATAAATATTTTTAGGATTAAAGAAAGCATTTAAATATTTGTAGTACAGACTCTACAATTCTGGCCATACAATGCAAGGATTTGTGTTACAACAGATTTCCTATTTGTTGAGTAAATTTGATGAAAAATAAGCCTACACATGCATTTGAATCAGACCACATTCATCCTTCCCTCTTAACTACAGCAATTTGAATTTTCACATATTTTGAGCATGTAGTTCAGCATTTGGAAAAGAGAAGGCTGTGTAGAGACCTCATAGCAGCCTTCCAGTATATGAAGGGGGCCTACAAGAAAGCCAGAGAAGGACTATTCTTCAGGGATTATAGTGATAGGACAAGAGGTAATGGGTTCAAACTTAACCAGGGGACATCTAGGTTTGATATAAGGAAGAAGTTCTTCCCTATGATGGTGTTGAGGCACTGGAACAGGTTGTCCAAAGAAGCTGTGAATGTTCCATCCCCGGTAGTGTTCAAGGACAGGTTAAACAGAGCCTTGATTAACCTTGTCTAGTGGCAGATGCCCATTGAAGAGGAGTTGGAACTAGGTGATCTTAAGGACCTTTCCAACCCAAATAATTATATGATTCTATTATTCTATAATTCCTGTTACTTTTTCCTATTAACCGTTCAGGAAAACATTACTGTCAGAGAAAGGTATTGTCAGAGTTTAGGCAGAGCCTGCTCTGTGACAAAATAAACATTACTAAAACTCATTACTTCAGAAGCTACAGTCTGGCAGATCAAAGAGGTGTTAGGAAGAATGTGATACCCTTTCCCCTCAACAATGTACATATCAGTTGGCAGTGCTGCTGGTGCCCTGTACTCTTAATCAAGCCTTACTTCAGGAAGAGGTGGTGGCAGACATTGAGCTATCACCCTGGCTGGTGTCATCCATGTCTGCATGAGCTATAAGTTCCTGGGAATTGCTCGCAGGAGGCACCTGAAAGATGGAATTTGGTGCAGAAATCTCCCAGGTAACTCTAAGCAAGGAGATGGCACACAGGGCTCATAGGTACCATGAGGAAAGCCCACCCTGGGTCCATGGAGTCAAAGCCACCATACTCATGTGAAACCTGGTTTTCATGAGAACAATCATTCATGGTGCTAGCCTTTGGCTCCTGCTGCCAGCTTGATCCCAGCTGGACAGAGGATACCTCCATGGAGCAGTGCTGGGCAGCACAAAAGTGCCTTTAGCTGACTGTGCTCAAGTTAAATGTGGTTAACTGATGGTGCAAATTTGTTTCTACCAAAATGACCTGCAGACTTCTTGTAACATCTCTACGAGGACATGCAATGCATGGTGGGTAATTTCTTAACTGGATCAGCTCGCTCTGCTACTGATGTATTATAGTTCAAATACACAGGTGTGTGAAACTGATGGAGTGGCATCTCTGTCACAGACCACCAGGTCCTGTGGTCTGCCAATGGCTGATTATTTCTCCTGGCTTTCTGAACTGGCTGGGATATCAAGAATGCAAATCATTGTAGATCCTTGCTTGAACACCCAGAGCTAGTCATTCCCGATACGGCACTGTATACTCACAAGTTCCACATCTTGAGCTCAGCTGCTCTGAATGGTGTTAGCAAGACTAGTAAGTTTGCAGCTTTACAAGACAGTTCAGCTCCAATTCTAATAAACATAAATTGAGAAAACGCATTTCTCTTTGTGTTTAGGAGGTGATGAGGCCAAAACATATCCCCAGTTTATCTAAATGAAGTTGAAGCACTGTACTACTCAGATGAACAATGTTAGCAACTGCAATAAGCCAAACTGGTTTTAAAATATTTCTTCTTGGCACGTGAGCACTTCTTGGAACATTGTACTGCTAGCTCAATCAGTTCTAAAGCATAAAAAACCTACTGCCAATGCTTTCAAAATGGATGCAAAAATCATCTCTACACAAAAGCCAAAAGACTGCACATTGACAATAGGTCTGAATAGACATTATACTGTACCTTGTCAGAAAATGTACTTATATTTATTTACCCCAGAATTCAGCTAACTAACTTCATGCTTCTTAACTTTTACTAGAAAAAAGTATCTTTGGAATGTGCAGACTTGGAATGAATTGGATGCTTTATCAACCTGACACAAAATTCAGTAGTTTCAAATTTCAGTCGGCAAGTATTACTGTCTAGTATATAGAATCACAGAATCATAGAATAGTTAGGGTTGGAAAGGACCTTAAGATCATCTAGTTCTAACCCCCCTGCCATAGGCAGGGAGACCTCACATTTAACCACCTCACCCAAGGCTTCATCCAACCTGGTCTTGAACGCTGCCACGGATGGAGCATTTACAACCTCCCTGGGCAACCTATTCCATTGCCTCACTACCCTAGCAGGAAACAGTTTCTTCCTTATATCCAATCTAAACTTCCCTTGTTTAAGTTTTAACCCGTTAACCCTTGTCCTGTCACTACAGTCCCTAATGAAGAATCCCACCCCAGCGTCCCTATAGGCCCCTTCAGATACTGGGAGGCTGCTATGAGGTCTCCATGCAGCTTCTTCTCCAGTCTGAACAGCCCCAACTTGCTCAGCCCATCTTCACACGGGAGGTGCTCCAGTCCCCTGATCATCCTCATGGCCCTTCTCTGGACTTGTTCCAACAGTTCCATGTCCTTTTTATGTTGAGGACACCAGAACTGCACACAATACTCCAGGTGAGGTCTCACAAGAGCAGAGTAGAGGGGCAGGATCACCTCCTTTGACCTGCTGGTCACGCTCCTTTTGATGCAGCCCAGGATAAGGTTGGCTTTCTGGGCTGCAAGCACACACTAAAGCCAGCTTATGTTCATTTTCTCGTCACCCAACACCCCCAAGTCCTTCTCCACAGGGCTGCTCTGAATCTCTTCTCTGTCCAACCTGTAGCTGTGCCTGGGATTGCTCAGACCCAGGTGCAGGACCTTGCACTTGGCATGGTTAAACTTCATGAGGTTGGCATCAGCCCACCTCACAAGCGTGTCAAGGTCCCTCTGGATGGCATTCCTTCCCTCCAGTGCATCAACCGAACCACACAGCTTGGTGTCATCGACAAACTTGCTGAGGGCTCACTCAATAGTGATGGCAAACAGTTACAATATTACATTTATTCCCTACAGCTTTTACAAGTTGCAGTTTGCACTTTTTTTGTCCCTTTCCCTACAGTTCTCTCATTTTTATATTATTTCTCGTGTTCAAGACAGTAGACCTCTGCCATCACTCATAGCTTCATTCCACATGAATATACAGAAAGTGCCAAAACCATTTTCAGAATTACTGGTTTCAAACTACTTTAACTTAATCACTTTAAGCAATGCAAAGCTCTATTTTCTGAGTTTTATTTTCTATAGAAACTTCAAATTTAGAAAAATTAGAATTGGAGGGATGAGATTCATTGACAGTTTGCTGACTGATAGGGTCTGACCACATTTGTGTCAGCAGTCATTTAAAGCCTAATTCTGCTGCCATGTTTGGGTTTGTCTACAATTATAATAGGGTTTTTCTACATGGAGATCCTCCAGAAAAAAAGTGAAGTTAATGCTTTATTTCACCAGAGGTTAATCCCACTGTAAGATATTTATTCAATCCCTGTTTAGATGCTTTAATTTGGCAATCATGTGGCTTCAGTTCAGTAGAGCTCAAACCTTCCAGGGATTAGGCTAGTGATGGTTGCTTTCTTTCTGAATGGGGGAATACACATGAGGCCTTAACAGGCTGTAACTTATGGATATTGACTTCACCCATTTGGCTAATTTGTCCTACCTCCTCAGACAAAGTAGTCATCAACGTATTACAAATTATATTTCAGTACCAACATTATTAGTCTGGTAACTGACTGTTTCTCATTTGGAGTAAGCATTCTAATAGCAAGTATCAGGGGGAAAAAAGTACACAGGCCTGCTAAAGAAGTAATTGCATATGTGTCATGGAAGTGGGCTATTTGTCTTCTCATAAGCACCATGAAGTCTGAATTATCTGGTGGCTTGTGATAGTCTATGAAAATTATAGATAGGCAGTGCTGGAAATAATTACCACCTGTTTCTTCTAATTGTTTTAAACAATAGCTCCTATCCATATGTGGCAACCAGGTAAAATTATATACAGTGATCTTTCTGAACCACTGAAAAATAATAGTTTATGAAATAGGGAGAAAAAATGTACCATTACATAATTTCTCCTGGAACACACAGGCATGGGTTGTGTTTTAATGGCAAGAATAGTAACAGAAATATTCAGGTGAAATATTGCATCATGTACTAAAACCAAATGCTTTCTCTTTTTTTGTGTGTGTTTTGGAATTTGGAACCTGTGTAATAGTTAGCCTTATTCACTTCACAGGAGTTCAAACACATCTACAACCTATAATATAGCAAGGAAATCAGACATGATGGAAAGTGATCCACATCATCTCTGCCAACCTCTGTTTTCACAGGAGAAATTCTAGGAACTGTTGCCTTCATCATAATACTACTCCTTTAGCAAAATAATGAGAACAGTTCAGTTTTTGCTCAAGGATGGTAACCTTACAGAATGTGTTTTGCCTGTGAACTTTAAAAGTTAGTTTTGTCAGCTAAGGAAAAGCTTGAAACAGTGATCCCGACTCCATGTTCTTACCTGAACATCTCTCTGGAACCAGTAAGTAGCCCTGCCTCACCAGGGAAAGATGACCCACATAACATACCATGTCCTCTGCATGGACCAGGCTGTGTTGTGGCATGCACTTGGTTGAAAACAGACCAACTGAAAATGCAAGCACCATCCCTGAGGCCTAGTTTATGCCATTTGAGTTTATTCATTTGAAAATATTGTTTGTAGGAGACAAAAATACTCCTAACACCTCAGAAAGTGATTTCAGCTAAGAAATAGTTCTGGTTTTAAAGTATTACACATTTTAATTTTCTGCTAATCGTCACTGAAGTCTACACACTCAGTTTCTGAGTAGTGCTGAGAATTTACTATCTGGGGCAATGCAAGAAAAATCTGTGAGCCTTAAAAACAAAACAAAATGAATCATGTATGGATGGATTACCTTTTATGACTTGTTGCAAGGTGCTAAACTCAGCAAATGACCATCCCCTTCCTCCAGTTTTGTCTTAACCCAGCAGCAGAAAGAGCCCTACCTGAAACCACTGACTAATACTGAGTTCAGCACCTTCTCCAGAGGCAAAGCAGGTTTGCTGTTGCTTAAAGATGTCCCTAAAAATCATATATCATTCCATTTAAAATGTGTCTTCATTATAGGGAATGTTCTTTCTGTATCTGGAGGAAAAGATTTATGCTATGCAGAACCACATGTTCTGTATGAACCATATGTTTTAAGGCTTACTGGCCAAATAAGTATTTCCTGTTTAGTAACTGCATCCGCCTATAAACAATGAACAACTGAAAACCCAGTATTGTGACACTACACTATGTAAATCTATTTTCTTGGACACTCCAAGCTTTTCTCTGCTACAAGCATAGAAGTAACTAAGCAACACTTTGTACAGATATATCGTTTTCATCCATTGCAGAGAAGGGTAGGTAGGTACCTTCTGCTAACAGCCACTGACTTCTAGCAATTAGTTTATTTTTGACATGATCACACAGCCTTAAAAAAATTAAAATTAATGAACATGAAAACAGAGGGCAAGAGAGGACATCATTGTTAAGTGTAATTATTTGTGGCTTTGAATGCACTGCTGATGGGCGTGAAACTCAAGTGGCTTAAGAATAAGCCACAATAGGAAGGAGAAATACAATATAGCATAAATTCCTTTAAGGGAACACATCACATTGAAACAATAATAAAAACTCCATCAATATTTGAGTTATTCAAATGATAGGAATGTCTACAGGGTAAATATAGACTAGGATCCAGTTGTTCTAGGCAGCGCACAGACATATGGTAAACACAAGCCTTTGCTCCAAAGAATATTATACTACGTGGGAGAGAACAATACAGGTGGAAACATACGGAATCTTTTTCCCCTGGGTTGGGCCTAGGGGAATCCATGGCATGTACAGATTGCTATGGGCTGTCCATCAGAGTTAGGGGCTAAAACCCATTCCCAGTCCTCCACTGCCTGGACTGGAAGAGATTTCATACCTGTTGCACTTCTAGCACTTTTCATGCCAGTTCTTGAACTCCTGAATTACTGCATTTCAGGACTACTCAGATAAATATTTTATCCGTTCACTAGCAAAAGAACACATCAGGTGTCTGTGCTGTGAGGTGCCAACAGTCACACAGAAAAGACTTCTAATTAACCATCTGCACACCCTCAGGCGAGCAACATACTTCTGCAATGTACATGCACTTGTACATACTTACACGAAATTAGATGTACTTGCTGAAAATTGTAAAATAAAGCTTGGAGGAGTTATTGAGAGATTTCAACATGAATGTCTTTCAGTGTGCTCACTGGATTCCATCTCCTGTCAGCATCAGTGGCCTATATCTCCAAGTCAAATCTATCCTTGTAACAGCAAGCACCAACTGACTTTGTCACAGAAAAGCCAGAGTGAAACGACTGCATTTTCTGAGCTTAAACCTCCTCAGAAGAGACTTAATTCCCAAGATAATGCACTTAGAATAAAAGCATAGCAGAGAGAGGGCAGCTCAGGAACCGCACACAGCTCTTGCCAAATTGATGAAGGAACCAGAATAAGAAGGTTGTTCTTCATTTCAGGTCACTGCAAGGCAGGATGATAGCCCTATCTTCTTTCCCTGGTCATTGGGTAGGCTGTACCATGACAAATATGTCGCTCTCTACCAGGAAAGGTTAGGCAGCTTGCAGTCTAAGAGGGTCTGAAGACCCTCACTCTTTAACCAAGAACCTGTCTGGGGTAGGACATAATAGTGAGTCTCGCCTGAGCACCATAAGAGACTGTGGTGGGTAGTACTGGGATTGCTCCCACAAAAGAGAACTGAAATTGGAGCTGGGGACGGCAGCAAAAAGGTGGTAGTAAGAAGAGTGCATGAAATGTTCCAAGGTGGAGTGAAAGATTTTTAAGGGAACTTGGCTATCCTTAGATCAAGTGTCACTAGACAGCTGTGGTGAAGAAGAGAGTAAAGGGGCAGGATCACCTCCTTCGACCTGCTGGTCATGCTCCTTTTGATGCAGCCCAGGATACGGTTGGCTTTCTGGGCTGCAAGCACACACTGAAGCCGGCTCATGTTCATTTTCTCATCGACCAACACCCCGAAGTCCTTCTCCGCAGGGCTGCTCTGAATCTCTTCTCTGCCCAACCTGAAGCTGTGCCTGGGATTGCTCCAACCCAGGTGTAGGACCTTGCGCTTGTCATGGTTAAACATCATGAGGTTGGTATCAGCCCACCTCTCAAGCTTGTCAAGGTCCCTCTGGATGGCATTCCTTCCCTCCAGCGTATCAACCGAACCACACAGCTTGGTGTCATTGGCAAACTTGCTGAGGGCGCACTCAATCCCACTGTCCATGTCAGCGACAAAGATGTTAAACAAGACCAGTCCCAACACCGATCCCTGAGGGACACCACTCATTACTGGTCTCCAGCCGGACATTGAGCCATTGACCACAACTCTTTGTGTGTGGCCATCCAGCCAGTTCTTTATCCACCGAGTGGTCCATCCATCAAATTGATGTCTGTCCAATTTAGAGACAAGGATGTCATGTGGGACATCTTATACATTATAAGATCTTGAAAGCTCAGCCTCTGTAGTGAGTATTGTAGTAGATAAATTCAATGTAGCTACAATCTCCTATGCTAACAACTATTAAAGTGAAACTAAGGATGGGGCAGCCTCTGTAGTGAGTATTGTAGTGGATAAATTCAATGTAGCTACAATCACAGAATCACAGAATCCTAAGGGTTGGAAGGGACCTCAAAAGATCATCTAGTCCACCCCCCCTGCAAGAGCAGGGTAACCTAGAGTACATCACACAGGAGCTTGTCCAGGCGGGCCTTGAATATCTCCAACGTAGGAGACTCCACAACCCCCCTGGGCAACCTGTTCCAGTGATCTGTCACTCTCACAGTAAAGAAATTTTTCCTGATGTTCACATGGAACCTCCTATGCTCCAGTTTACACCCATTGCCCCTTGTCCTATCACTGGACATCACTGAAAAAAAACCTAGCTCCATCATCCTGACACTCACCCTTTACGTATCTGTAAACATTGATGAGGCCACCCCTCAGTCTCCTCCAAGCTAAAGAGACCCAGCTCCCTCCGCCTCTCCTCATAAGAGAGATGCTCCACTCCCTTAATCATCTTTGTAGCTCTGCGCTGGACTCTTTCAAGCAATTCCTTGTCCTTCTTGAACTGTGGGGCCCAGAACTGGACACAATAATCCAGATGCAGCCTGCAGCCTCACCAAGGCAGAGTAGAGGGGGAGGAGAACCTCTCTTGACCTACTAACCAGACTCTTTCTAATGCACCCTAGGATGCCATTGGCCTTCTTGGCCACAAGGGCACAGTGTTGGGTCATGGTCATCCTCCTATCCACCAGGACCCCCAGGTCCCTTTCCTCTTCACTACTGTCCAGCAGGTCAGCCCCCAACCTATACTGGTACATGGGATTGTTCTCCTATGTTAACAACTATTAAAGTGAAACTAAGGATGGTGCTCTAATCCAGACATTTTCAGAGTATTTCAGTAGTAAACAGAGATAAAAGAACTGAATAGAAGAAAAGTAAAATCAGAGAAAGTAGAACAATTTACTGGGGGGAGTGAGAGGGGAAAGTCCCATGTAAGTTTTTCTGAGCTTTTTAGCTTTTTTTTTTCTTCCTTTTGTTGTTCACCTTCCTTTTTATTATTCGTTCAGCTAAGTTTGCTTCTGATTCACTTAGTTTTGACATATGACTAAACAAAGTTGCCAAGGGCACATAAATGACGGATGATAAAATGATGGCAGACTTATTTTCATTCCAATTCTGAATTCTTCTAAATAGAACATTTTTCTTTCCAAGTTCAGCCTACTGCATGCATGAAAGTGGAGAAGTTCACCTGATGTAACTGAGGGGGAAGTAAAAAGGAAGAGAAAGCTGAGCTGCAGTTTTGCAGGCTTAATAACTTTAGTTGAATTCATCATCTCCAGGAGCCACCGTCTCTCACAAATTTGCAAAGAGGCACTG
Organism: Pezoporus wallicus; assembly: GCF_028554395.1. Lineage (NCBI taxonomy): Eukaryota > Metazoa > Chordata > Aves > Psittaciformes > Psittacidae > Pezoporus > Pezoporus wallicus. The sequence continues at coordinate 14,281 of NW_026640611.1, forward strand.
GTGTTTTTACTTTCTGATGTGTTGCATGGCAGTCCTAATGAGCTTCTTTCTCTGTCCTGGGCAGGAAGCAAAGAAAACCACAACAGAAACATCACAGGCTTGAACTTGCAGTTGCATTTGAGTGCACGAAAAAAAGACCCAGAGAACTTAGAAAGGGATAATTTGCTGCAATTCTCCTGCAAATGAAACTGTGCAGGGCAGACGTTCATAACATTTAGGAGCATGAACTTTTTTTTTTTTTTTTAATTTATGCAAGGCCTAACTATAACAAAAACCTGAAAATGTTCACTGTGGCACCTTGTTTTCATATCAGTGTTTAAGAGACCCATTTGAATTCCCATTAAATCCTCTGAAAGATAAAACTGATACAAGACATGACTCTTGTCATCCCTGAAAAAGGAGCAAAATCATGAGGTGTCCATAGATCTTGCATTTTTACTGATTATTGCATCACTGCATAGATTTTAAATCCCAATTATCTACTGCTTTAGCTACAGTTTTCTTAGCCATAACTAAGAAAACCACATTAACTCTTGCAAGTCATGAAGCCACAATAAATGGTAAAACCCCTTCAAGTTCTCTCAAATCAGTGGATACCAAGCTGTCCTACAGGTTTGATGGCTTCTCCTGCAGCTACTGCTTTACTGTGCTCCTCTTTGCTCTTTTTTTTTTTTCCTATAACTTCCTTCCTGAAGGCTCACTAACCCTCTACTGATATTTTTTCTTCTTTTTTTACCTTTGTTGTGGTTTTTTTTGTACACCTCATCAGTCATGTTGATGGCAGCAGTGTGAACCAGGTTGGTAAATGTTATCGGTTTAGGCCCTTCATCATACCTTATTCCTAAATTTGTCATAAATCACTGGTAATATTGCTGATTCATTGTAAAATACTGCAAGACAAATCACTGCTTCCATTAAACTAGGACTTTGACTCCCTAGCTTGCCGAAGTCAGATCATTGTATTGTTGAACTGAGTTTTGAGAGTGTTGTGGTTTAAGCCCAGCCGGCAAGCCAGAACCACACAGCCACTCGCTCCCTCCCCCCTTCTTATCCCCACTCCTGGAGGTATGAGGAGGAGAATTGAAAGAATGTAACTCCCACAGGTTGAGATAAGAACAGTCCAGTAACTAAGGTGCAACACAAACAACTGCTGCTACCACCAACAATAATAATGATAAGGGAAATAACAAGGGAAGAGAATACAACCACTCCCCACCTGCTGACCGATACGCAGCCTGACCTGAGCAGTGATGTAGCCGTTCTGGGTAACTGTCCCCAGTTTATATACTGGGCATGATATGCTGTGATAGAGCTCCCTGGCTAGCCTGGGTCAGGTGTCCTGCTTCAGCCTCCTCCCAGCTTCCCCTCCTCTCCGGCAGAGGATGAGACTCAGAAAATCTTTGGTCAGAGTAAACATTACTGAGCAACAACTAAAAACGTCGGTGTTATCCACATTTTTCTCAGGCTGAGAGTCAAAACCACAACACTGTACCAGCTATTAAGAAGGAGAAAAATGACTGCTACTGCTGAACCAAGGACAGAGAGATGTTAGGGGAAAAGCATTATAATGAATTTGGACTGTAGCTCAATCTTCAGGAAAAGCTTTAGGCAGAGATAATTTGTATTTTTTTAATCACTAGTCAAAATTTCTTTTATTCTGGGAGAGGAAGATAAAAGAGTTGTGTTCCTTATGAAATTCTAGACTGAAGAAATAGGACCTATTTTTTCAGCACATAATTATTAATCTTTGACACAGATATTAAATGGCCACTTAGAAATTGATACTGCTATAGGGAAAAATCTACTTGATATGGATCCAAGGTCTGCAATGTTCAGACAAGATAAGACCATAAATTGAAGTGATCATGAAGTTAAAGGAAGACATTGCAGCAGTGCTTGGTTTTTGGCTAGTGGATGGCATAGAGCACTTAGGACTTTAACTGCTTAGGGTAACTTATCAAAAGAGCCATTTCTGTTTTTTGTTTTTCCCAAACTACATATAAACCAGTTGTAACATAATAGCAGAGGTAGATTTAAATACTATTTAGTGAAATTCAGACCTCCAATTTGAAAAAAAAACCAAAACAAACCCTGGAATTTTTTATAATGGTCCTGATTTCTCTGTTCCCAAGTACCTGGTGAATCAGACAGTACAATAATTCTACAATTTCCAGACATATGCAGGCTGAAAAATGTATTTGGTGAGCAGCTATATAAGAAGCTGTTTCAAGGAGGACTGGCACTTCTAGAGTGTCTTTTCACACAGTCCTCATTGCTTCACAGCAGCAGTTCCATTCTTCTGGGCTTCAAACAGAAAATCACAGCCTTTGGGGAAAACTTTCATATATTGTTTCTAAAGCAGCCAAGCAATCAGTTCCTCTAGTGCTACAGTGTTGTCTCTATTAACCCCTTACAGACATATCAGAATAACTGTGTAAACTAAAAGGCAGAGAAAGAAGGTGCCCAGACAGTCTAGTCTGATCTTAGTAGATCAGATCTTAATAACAGAGAATAAAGTTGAAACACGCAATGCATTACAGTATTAAAGATATTCAAACTACAGAATGCGTGCTAAGCACCATAAAGATACTAGTTTGTTTCCAGAAAGAAGTGCAAATTTCTTGCTGTGCAGTATAAATGTGCCTTGAATTCCACAGATGTAATACTGCTCTTCCTAGACATTTTCTTGCATAATCCTAATAACATGACTTCTTTCTCACTCGTTTTGGACTTCATTGTTTGCCAACAACTCCAAGCTCTGCGGTGTAGTTGACATGCTGGAAGGAAGGTATGTCCTCCAGAAGGACCTTGACAGGCTTGAGAGGAGGGCCCATGCAAACCTCATGAAGTTAAAACAAGGCCAAGTGCAAGATCCTGCATCTGAGTTGGGGCAATGTCAAGAGCAACTACAGGCAGGGTAAAGAAGTGATTGAAAGCAGACCTAAAGAAAAGGAGCTGGGGGTGTTAGTGGATGAGAAGCTCAACATAAGCAAGCAATGTGTGCTTGCAAAGCCAACTGTATGCTGGGCTGCATCAAAAGGAGCATGGCCAGCAGGTCAGGGGAGGTGCTTCTGCCCCTCTAATCCACTCTTGTGAGACCCTACACCAAGTACTGTGCCCAGCTCTGGAGTCCTCAACACAAGCAGGGTTTGGACCTGTTGAAGCAAGTCTAGAGAAGGCCACAAAGATGATCAGAGGGCTGGAGCACTTCTGCTATAAAGGCAGTCTGAGTTGGTTGTGTTCAGCCTGGAGAAGAAGAAGGTCCAGGAAGATCCAGGAAGACCTTGGAGCAGCTTCCAGTACCTAAGGGGGCCTACAAGAAATCAGGAGTGGGGCTTTTTACAAGGGCATGTAGTGACAGGACAAGGGGGAATGGCTTTAAGCTGCCAGAAGGTATATTTAGATTAGATGTTAGAAAGAAATTCTTCACTGTAAAGATGGTGAGACACTGGAACTGGTTGCCAAGAAGAGTCATGGATGCCCTCTCCCTGTAAGTGTTCAAGGCCAGGTTGAATGGGCCTTTGAGCAACCTCGTCTAGTGGAAGATATCCCTGCCCATGGCAGCGGAATTGGAGCTAGATGATGTTTCAGGTCCCTTCCAAGCCAAACCATTCTGTGATTCTATGATTCTGTGATTAATTGCTTTTGTGCTGTAGCTGTGCAAGGGAAGTCCTTTGCCTGGCTCTTCTAGGATGTCTGGACTGGATTTTTCCGTGAAGTCTCCTAATGCCATTTCTTTCTTGAATAGATAGAGAAGGTATTCTTCAAAGTTGATTTTAACTCCAGCCCTGTATCTCTTTGGCTGTTTTAATGGGTGTACCTGATACATTGAAAAGGCCAGTATATACCTTTTCTGTAATTTCTTGGCTATAAAAACTCCCAGAGAAATATAGACTATATTTACTGCTACTGGTAGAACAAATTGTGCCCACCACCTTTTCATTTAATAAGAATTTAGTTCAGAGCCATAAGCAAAACATACAAAAAGCATAACCAAACTTTGAACAGGACATAATTTGAAAGCAATGTTTGACAAGAAGCTATAAAGTATTAGGATCGCTGTGGCAGTAATAGAGTACTTGTGTTTCAGACAGGTATTGCTTATTTGACTTGTTTATCTGTGACTAAAGGTCCTTTTCTGATATTGTATTTCCAACCTGCCAAGAAGTTTTGACTGATTAATTTATTTCAGTGGGGTTCCATGCAGACTCATTATGACCACAAATGCTAATTCTCAAAATAGATATCCAAAACCAGCCCAAGATGACTCACTGTCACCATCTGCAGTTAGAACTCTTATTTATTATTTAATATCGATGTGTACTGTGGTGCATCTCCCACCCCATCTTCTAGTGTGCTCCACAGGCTCAGGAATTCCCATCAGGCCTTGGCCTTTGTGTAATGAGTTAGGTGGTGAAGCATTCCTTGAGTGTACCAGTTGCATGGCTAAGGAGGGAGGCAATGACTGTACCAGGAATTGATTGTTCCATGGCTATGGTGGGAAGTGAGAGAGGTGATAATCAGTCATTCCTTGACAGCCTTAGAACACTCCTTCCATGACTGCAGCCTGAGTGGAACAGTACTATTATCACTGGAGTTTTGAACAATTTCTAGTTGCGGTGAGCATGGAAATTTACTATTGACTAAAACTGGTCATTTGCAACCCTATAAACAGTGGTTCTAAGTGAGGCCATTTGACCTCTACTGCTTTACAGCAGGTGGCAAGAAACTTAACATGAACTGTCAGTGTGCACTCACAGCCCAGAAAGGCAGCTCTATCCTGGGCTGCATCAAAAGGAGTGTGACCAGCAGGTCGAAGGTGGTGATCCTGCCCCTCTACTCTGCTCTCATGAGACTTCACTTCGAGTATTGTGTACAGTTCTGGTGTCGTCAACATAAACAGGATATGGAACTGCTGGAATAAGTCCAGAGGAGGGCCATAAGGATGATGAGGGGGCTGGAGCACCTCTTGTACGAGGACAGGCTGAACAAGTTGGGCTGCATGGAGATGTCATAGCAGCTTTCCAGTATCTGAAGGGGGCCTACAAGGATTTGAGAGAGATACTGTTCATCAGGGACTATAGTGACAGGACAAGGGGTAATGGCTTAAATTTAGATAGGGGAAGTTCAAGTTAGGTATAAGGAAGAAGTTCTTTACTGTGAGGGTGATGAGGCACTGGAACAGGCTGTCCAAACAAGTGGTAAATGCTCCATTCCTGGCAGTGTTCAAGGCCAGGTTGGACAGAGCCTTGGGTGGCATGATCTAGGGTGAGATGCCCATGGCGGAGGGATTGGAACTAGATGATCTTAAGGTCCTTTCCAATCCCTGATCATTCTATGAGTCTATGAACTCCACAAGTCTCTGCCAACTTACACTGTTCTATTTTATGCTATTCTCATTATGTATCAGTGAAGCAGCCAATACTAACACAGAATATTGTGTTGTAATACATTTTTCCTACTAAGAATAATCTACTCCCTCCCCTCTTCATCCCTCAAATTTATTTAATCTGAAAATCGGAGGCTCTCTTTAGGCAAGAGGCTTTCTTGCTTAAAGATTTTCCTTAAAAAAGGATCAGGGTTAGCACTGAAATTTCAGACCAAGGTACTCATTCCTGAAAGTATCATTCCTGAAAATTTTCACCAGTCTGCCACCCTTCTTAATCTGCTGCAAGCTTAATTATACTGGGATCAACTTTTTTCCATATGTTCACTTGGGATCTTCCTCATTTTTATTTATTTCCACTGCTTGTCTTCCACCCCGCAAGCATGTCTGCAAAGATCGCTTCCTTGTTCCCTCAATTTCCTCCTCATTGGCACTGGGTTGCTCTCTGATCACTGCTGCATGCTGAACCAGTCCTGGCCCACAGCCACTCCTCACAGGGTGATTGCACTAGCCCCAGTGCCCAGCCCTGAGCTATTCTGGTTTGTAAACATTTTTCCAGTGCTGGGAGATTGAAAACTGAATTTGGTAACCTGGTAGGGTCTAGCAAGTGCTGAGCAGTGAGGGTATAATCACTTCCTTCAGCCCAAGACAACAATATTCTTAATTGCTGTCCAGAAACATTACTGGCTGGTATTTTCTCATCACTAGAGTTGCAGATCTGGTCCCTGACAGTGAGCCCCTAATTTGTATTATTCGGAGAGGCTAATTCATCATGCATGAATTTGCATTCGTCTTTGAGAAATTTTATGGCCTCCCTGTTGAACTGTTCCTTCTTTCCTGCTTGGTCCCTCTGGATGGCCTGCCCTCCAGTGTATGGACTGGTTGCCGCAGGTAGGGGTCACATGTGAACTTGCTGGGGTGTACTCTTCCAGCTCATTAACACTGATGAGGTTTTTAAACAGCATATATTCCAGGACAGAGACCTGAGGAACCTCACCTGTAACTATCCCCCAGGCAGAATACAAACCATCAGCTGCTGCAAATGATTCAGCTAATTTTGATTTTTCTCTTTGTCCTAGCACCTACAACACAACTTCCCAAACTGACACTTTTTCCAGTGGCTTCATTCACAAATCCAGCCATTTTATCAGGGGGTTAAACTCATATGCCCTCTGTTCATCCATGCTGACTGTTTCTCATCACCTTCTTCAGAAATATTCTCCAAGAGACTTGCTCCATGATTTTCCCAGGAGCCCCAGTGAGGGTGCCTGGTCTGCACTTCACCATGTGATCGTTTTGGACATTTTTGAATGTGGATGTGACATTTCCCTTTCTCCAGTTGTTGCAGACGAACCACAGTCTCCATAACTTTTCAAAGATGACAGAAAGTGTGGTCTTGCGAGGATATTGGCTAGTTTCCTGTGCACCCTTAAATATAGCCAACCAAGTCCCATGTAACTGTGTAGGTCTGAGTTTTCTCAAGTGATTCGTAACCAGGACCTCCTTCATTACAGGGAATTCTTATTCTTGAACCTTGCTGCTAGAAAAAAGAAACTGGGTTATCTCCCTGATGAAGAGAAAATGGTGAAAGGAATTGTGTGCTGTCTGTAGGAAGGGGACAATAAAATTGTACTAAAATGTCTATCCATAAGCAGCAAATAACAGAGTAGTCAGCATTGGTCTTTTAAGCATTGAGGGATGCAAGCTAACATGAGATCATTGTCTTAACTATTGTGTAAGTTGCAATTGTGTGCACAATTTCTGCATGAGAAAAAATCCATTATTTTATCACCAATAATAAAAGTGTGATTTTCAGGATATCTGTGGGCATTTGAAGCATAGATCTTCCATAGTGCAGTAATTGCAGAGTACTGGATATTTTTTCCAGTTTGCAAATTCATAATGAAGTAATTTCACCTTAAATTCATAATTAGAGCATATTATGCTGGATGGGTATCCATCCATCAAAAGCAACACAGAATTTCAGAAAAAATTTGAAACTGAAGGCCTCCTTAAAAAATAAAGTGAAAAAAAAAAGACTACATTGGATCACAGCAGGAACCATAAAATTCCCTTTCTGTTAGCAGTAGGAAAAAAAAAAGAGTACAGCATTCTTTGTGAAAGAAAAGAAACAATAGTGGTAGGTTTTCTTTTTTTATGTTTTACAACATGGGACCACTTCTAAGACAGGCTAAGAACTCCTGAGATTAAAAGAAAATAAAATTGTATTGTTCTGTCATACTGATTATGAATACAATGCTTATGAAAATCAGCACAGAGACACGGAAAGTGATGACATTAGCATAAGCATATACCAAGTATATTAGGATTAGATCTTTAGAGCTGCTTAAAGGACTTGAATACAACTTCTCAGTAACATAGAGGTCTAACAGTTAGGAATGAGAAAATCCAGGGGGAAAAGAGCTGCTTAAACAGCTTCTGAGATTTTGAAAGAAAACACCAAACCCAAAACAGAGAACACGGTCTAATTCTGAAAACACCTAAATAGGAGCAACTTTTCTTTTTTTAATCTCATTAACTCTATGGGACTACTGACATGAATATAATTACCTCATATCTACATAAGCATTTTCAGGTTTCCACATATCAGAAACAATACCTCTCAACAGAAAAAAAATATAGAGCTTTAATAATGAAATCTCATTACTTGCAAGTGTTTCTTTACAAATGTTTGACAGTAAGCTTACTGGCAGAACAAATATGGTGTCAATGAAACATTGCCTAGTTGTACTTAGGAGATGATAAAGTACCCATGTTATAAATTAAGGGAAACAAGTGAAACAATTTTTTTTAAGCTAGGTGTCTAGCACTTCAAACAGAAATGAAAGTACATTTTACACTTGGGATGCAATTCAATTTGATGAAAGCATAGCTTCATTCTATTATCAGATGAAGAATAATGGGAAATAATGAGCAAGCAACAATGGAGGAGACTTCTAAACATAAACAAGTATCTAATTTTTATTTATTGCAAAACAATAACTACAATATTATCTGGACACTCCAACAGCCAAGTATTTTTAGTCTTCTGAGAAAGCAGAATTTCTCCAGGTGAAAATAACAAAATACATTATCCAAATTCAGGTAAGAAAAAAAAACATTTTGCATGATCGAAAAAGGAATTTTTTCAGCTCTTGCTGATTTTAAGCAGTCAAAAAGTAAGATGTCTATATTTAAAATTGTAATTCCTTGTAATTTACATTGCAATTTAATCGTTGGATTTTTAAAGTACATACATTTCTATCAACTCATCAATGGAACTTAATCCATATGCAGTGGGCACAAAACATGCACTCCAAAAGAAACATGTTTACATTTTAAGGAAAGATTAAGACCCACAAATGTCAGAAGTAGCAGAAAATGTTGTCTTGAGAATGACTGATTTGTTTGAATGAAACCAACAGGTTCATGGATTTGTGTCTTTCTGGTGGTACTGAGGATGGGCTCTCAAATTGCTCAAGGAAACACACAAATGCTGTGGAATATTCAAAGTATCAACACAGGATTCTAGAAGCCAGAAGACTATAAAGTTAAAAAAAAAAAAATTTAGCAAAGCCCTACATATACCAGAATTCCAACGAACACATGTAACACTCTTCTAGATTAAAGAAAGGAAGAGAAGAACAGATGCAGTTTGGATCCTGCTTTGAGGTTTGTATTAATTTAGATGTCTTTTTAAAAAAATAAAAAAAAATCTTCAGTGTGCTTCTTGTGCTTTGAGATTCTCATATGAGAAGAGCAGTCTTAAAATTAAACTAATCCATATTGAAACAACTAGACACAATTCACATTCAGTGCAGTTTTTGTGAAGTGCAGCAGATCAGACTGGAGAAGAGAAATGTGCAGAACTTGTGCTCAAATTCTGCACACATATGATCATGCTTATATCACTGGCAATTGTCTGGACAGGTAAAGGGGTATTTGGAAAGGTAAGGTTAAAGCAGCTTATATGAGTGCTGTCCAGTCTTCAAGTAATTAAATCTTCCCTTTGCTCAATATATGTCATGCCAGGACTACCTAGAGATTTGCATTAGCAGAGAAGGAAAGTTGCAAGTATACCACTCTCAAGCATACATGACTGTAATTTGAACTAAATCTCAACTTTCTGGTCTCTTGTTAGTTATCTGGTGAAAAGAAGAGCAATTACAGGGATTACTGTGAGTAGCCTAAACAACAGAGCAAAAGAGAAGTTAACTGTGGTAAGAATGACATGTAGATGAAACAGAAATTACTTTAGAAAAGCTAGTTTGAAAAACTTACTGAGAAGAAGAACATATCTTAAAAACCCCTAAAAAACAAAAGAAACCTTACAAAGTCATACTTCTCTTTGCTGGGACAAATTATTGTTCCAGAATGAAATTTTATTTGGTTATATCTTAAGAACTTTACATAGAACGTTTATGTTCTTAAGAACATAGCAAGATGACAAGCATGTATAAAAGTTCTTGTAGATCAAGAAGGAAGACTTGGTAGTAAACATACTAGTTCTACAAAGCAACCTATTCTTTTCCGTATTCTGTGAAAAGCTGAATGTGAGTATTCTCTTTCATGACTACCTGGAGGTTTGAAGCCAAGCACAACACTAAATCAGACAGGGCCTACCTTCACTCTGGTTTGCTTTAAAGACAGTCTCAATAAAAATTTTTGTCATCTTCGGCAGTAATAACTTCCAATTTCCCCCTTTTACCAGTGCTGGGGGAGAAAATATGTATTACCTGTAATAATTATGCTTGCATAGTTAGAGGAAATTCCACTAGCTGCAATTAATATTCTTCAGATTTGTAACAACCTTTTCAAAAACCCTAGTTCATCAGGCTACCTGGACACAAGTGCATTCCCACTGAGGGACCATGAAATAGTTTTAACAAAATCATGAAAGCAGTGAATTAGATAAATTCATAATTGTTATTCACAAAATTGCACAAAACTAGAACGATGTAGCATTTGTTGACAAATGAAATCCTGTTAAAGTAGAAAAGATAAAATACTGGTTTTTGCAGTGGATACAGTGGACAGTGAACTTATAAATTTTTAGACTGGACACTGTGGAGAGAGATAGTGTCAGAAACTTTGGAAAGGATTAGACAAGTTCATAAGATCCATAGGAAAATACTAAAAGGAGTAAACAGGAGTGTACCTCTAACATCCCTTATCTAAGATTACAAATGGTGAGGGTTGAAGATAAGGTTGAAGAAATACTCACAAACATTACCTTATAAGGAAGATGAGAAGTTATTTCCATGCAAGGTGCTCAAATGAGCTTCAGATACAAAGGTGATAAAAATCACAAACTCAACTCACTTGAAAACTTTTTTCTTAAAATATAAAGTTCATACTCAGGGAATGTATTAATATTTGCTTAATCAATCTCTTTTTGCAGGATACTTCAAATTTCCAGAAATTTGACACAAAAGGCATAAATATTGCTTTATAGTGAGTCAGGGTCTAAAAAAAATTATGAGATCAATATTATGATGTCTCACACTCTTTTTTCAACTGCAGTCAAAATACTTTTATATTGTTGAGTTTGGTTTACTAGCCTGCCTGCCTCATTGTGTTCAGACATACCATTTAACAGTAAGATATGTTTCTGATTTTCTCTACGTCACTGTAGTATTGTGTTTCAATTACTGAAGAGTAGGTATGAATGGGTAATACATGAGTGCATAATCTGAAGAATGATGAAATGAAATCTTTTTTAATTTACATTGCTGGCCAATGACAGGTAAATTCTAATAGCATGACTGAATTCATTAGGAAATCATGCTACTAATTATCAAGTACTGCAAGACAAACAAGAGTCAGAAGTGCTTTGCCAATTGCCTTCCACTTCCCTGCATGCACATGCACATATATATCTAGTACCAATCCAAACCTCTGCCTTGATATATGTTTTTCCTCATATGCGAAAGAGAAAATTACGCACTCACTGAGAAGGTTACTCTATTACTTCCACTTTACGTATATGTATTTATTATTCCTCTTTTTTTTTTCCATTTAAAGTAGATCTGCTTTACAAAAATAAATTAAAAAAAAACCAGACCAAAAATAACCCATTTCTCTTAATTAAGTGCCTAGTATTCATTAGGATATTTTTATCTATTGATGAAGAGATCTTCATACAGACATTCAGAAATAATTTGATCTTTGTCCTGGGTTCAGCAGTTTCTCTTGCAAGAGAAACTAAAAAAATTAGGCAGCAAAAAAGCTAGCAGTAAATAACTTCTGGAATATGGTTTCTGCTCCTTGGTCATAAGCTGGTTAAATTCAATCAGAATCACCCACATGATCAGAAGCATGTATAAATTATTGTCTTGCATGCTGCAGCAGTGTTGCATATATTTCCATGTTTTTGAAGTGCTGTATTTGCTCATTTTTTATTTTTTATTTTTTTTCTTTCACTTGCAATCACTAAACTATCAATGGTCTATTAAAGATCTTGAATGTGACTACAGACAACAAATTTGATCATGCACTGGTTAAGTAGCACTGGAGCATATAACTAGAAAGGAAAAGGCACTGGAGGCCCTTTGGCATCCAATTGAGACATTGACTGCTGAGAACTGAACAGCAAATGAACCATGGGGATACTGCTGGAACACTAGAACCTCCACAGCTAACTTTAGTACTGTGACAGCTGATTTCCACTCTGTGGTTTGAGGCTGTGCTTAAGTACAAAACATAAGATTATGTTTTCCCAAGAATCATAATTTGCTGACATAAAAAAAATAACTTTTGTTAACTGCTGGATTTCTGCCATAAACTAGATAGCTCTTTCTTGTTTCTATAAAACTAAGAAGATAATTAAATATTCAGTAGATGATACTAAAATACATTTTCAAAACCCAGTTCTTTTGAATATTTTTGAAAATAAAATATATATATATTCCTTATCCAAATAAGAATGGTTAATTATTACTTCTGGCAATCTGTCCAGCTTTTCTTATCTTTCTTATAGTTTCAATGCTCTACATGGCAGCTAGCTTGTTGTCTTCAGTTTTCTCTTTGTTAGGGTCAAAAGATAAAAGCTTACAACTTACCCTTACACATATACAGATTTGTATTTCCAGGAGTAAGAAATAGCTGAAAATATTTTAGAAGTTATATCCACTAACATTTCTAGAAATATCACAAGATTTTGGCCTTCTCCTTTAAAGGTATAAGGAAGACTTCTACACTATATGATATAAAGGCACATTCGTAACACTATCAGAAGCCCTTGCATCAACTCTGTCAAAATTCTATAATACATTTTATTGTTAAATTTTGTGGAAATTCCGTGAAAAATGTGCATCATATGAAGTACGTAATTTAAAGAAAATAAGCATTAACTTCATCTTGATCTCTCAAATAAATACGAGAGATACTGTAATTCAGGTATAACTTTAACAGAAAGTTCAGATTTGGGTTAAACCAAACAGCACCTAGAACAAATTTCCATGAACTGCTAAAACGCACTAGAAAGATTTATGTTTGTTTATTTAACTTCTCCAGACTAGGTTTTAATGGCACAATGTCCTGAAATGTTGAAAATAACATAATTTGTAGTTCACTAGTTAAAGAATAATAAAAAATAAGGTTTGTTTGAAACACCCGTGAAAGTTGACCTTGCTATCTCAAGGTCCAGTCAGATTTTCCTTAAATGTTTGGTTTTGATTGTGCAAAATCTAAGAGTCCTTAGCCATGACACTTTCCTTGAACTTATCCTAAGCTTCCTTTGCTTCTGCTTAAGGATGGTCCATAGGGAACAGTATACTATTTATGTTTGTTCAGGAAGGAACTATAGTTCCTTCTTGCTTGCAAGAATGTTTTAAAAGTGTTTTACACAAATCATCTCAAATCCTATCATTTTTTTCTTCTACAGGTTAAAAGACAAAACCCAAATTCTTTCAGTCTTTCTTGGTAGCTCATCTTTTCCAGTCTTCTAGTTATATCTTGTTATTTTTATAATTTTCCTAGTTACTTATTAAAATGTTAGTTTTGTGACGGGTTGTAATAGTTTTGTGTTGTGCCTTACATGGTGTTTGTTGGACCTTACAGTGTTGGTTTCGTGCCTTCATCTAATGTATCCTTCTAGTTATATAGTAACATTATACTTTTATCTAATCATTTCACATAGCTTTAATGAAATGAATTAGGTTATCATAACTGGGTTATCATAGTAAGTAACGAAGTAAGTAATGTAGTAAAGTAATAAAGTAACATTGTAAGTAACAATCTGAAACTTCCATTGAATCTTTTAGTTGATGTCTTGTCTTACCTCTGCCATCATTTTTTTAGCACTTAGAGCTGTTCAGTGTTCAGTGGGAATTCATGAAGAGCTAAAGGCCATCCTAGGGAAGGAAGAAACTGTTACGGCCATAGAGTTTACACCTTCTGCGCCTCTTCTTGTCTTTTCTAGCTGAAAACAAATAAACTACTTCTTCAGTAGCAAAGGTTAACAATATTTTAGTATAAAGCTATTGCACATAGATAAAAAAATAAAAGGGTTAATCAAAAGATATTAAAACAAAAAAAAAAAAAAGTCCTTTGAATCTAAAAGAGTAAGTCCTTCTAACACATATACTCTGAGGGGCAGCCATGTATTTTATACTTCTTGAAGTCTCCTACTAGGTAATTTCAAATTTACCAGTGTTGCACATGTTCTTTGTGTAGGACTTACTTTCAGCCCAATGCACAGCTGCTGATTACTGTTTTCCACAAGAAGAGCTGTTTAACTTTCCTAAGTCCTAAAAGGACTTTGCTATCTGGATGTAAGACTTCAGTTGACAGTTTAAAAATAAAACCAGTAAGAGAACTGTATCTTCTCGGAGTATCCCAGAATGATGCTATAAAAAGTTGTGAAAGATTAGGAAAAATGGGTTATGTAGAATTTCACAGCTGATCAGTTTATAAGTTGCCAATATTACAGTGTGTAAACCAGTTTCTGAATGCATACATATCTGAATAAAAAAAAAAAAAGGAAAAACACCAAAATATCTGGGAATGCTTTGGAAAATGCTTTGGAGGGACTGAGGTGCTATTGCAAGACATCATTGGGAGTACACAGTCATCTTATGTATATTTTGTGTACCAGGTGTATTAGCTTCAATAGTCAATAAAAAAAACATGTTTACCATAACAGATGCTGCATCACACATGGTACCTTTTTAAAGAAGCCTACTTTGTGATTCATTTCCACGACAGCAAAAACACTGGCTGCAATTGTTAGATCTTAAGAGCTGAATAAATGGCTGAATTTGTCTTCTACTGACCTAGAAGTCTGTTTTGCTGTTTGCTGCTAGATGCTGGTTTTCCAAGTAATCCTGCAAAATGGTACCTAACTTTAAAAAGTAATAGAACTCCAGCAAGTATAGTAGCCCCAAAAACGTAAATATTTTCTTCAGATACATATAGAACCTGAAATGAAAAGTTTTGTACATTCAGTATTGCATGCTGAAATAAAAACATGTTAAAATGCAAGGGACCTTTAAATGTTTGCATTAAACAAGCATTATTCTTCATCCAAAAAAAAAAAAAGCTGGTGGAAGTATAATCTCAAGACACGTGTATATATTTAGCGTGGCAAGGGTGAAGTTTATGTTAGTTATTATATTAGTTATTATTCTAACAGATAACCAAGTGGGCATACTGCTGTATTGTCTGTGCAATCAGTATTTTGCCATTCTGAGTATGCTTTAAATATGTGGTGTTGACAAAATGGTTATCATAAAAACAGCATGCCCTGTTATAGGGAGCCAAAGAAGACTACTACAAACTGAGGGCTGGACTATATCAACTAAAGCCAAAATAAACAAAGGTTTATTGGATAGTAGTATGTTACTGATTCTAGTCCACCAAAACCTACAGCAAATAACTCATCATATTATGTGTTCACTGGAAAACAGACTCGACAATATATATTTAACACCCGATATATATTTCCCACAAAACATTTCCATCTCCACAAAAAAGGTGGTAGAAAATGGAGACTTTTATGCCCATCTTGCATAAAAATGGCTGGCAGGGGAATGAAGAAATTATCTAAAACATTGCAAAAAATAAAGATAGTGCTGGAACAGAGAAGTTAAGAATTATCTCTAAAGCTACATTGGGCAGCTTAGCAAAAAAACCTGTTTTCTACTTTTTTTTTTTAATAGTAGAAAAATATATATATATATTTTTTAAGCAGCATTTCATGAGAAGCATTTACTAACATCTTTCAGAGAATGTTTCCACCTAAAAGACGCTTGGTTTCAGAGTTTAGGTCAATCAAATCCCTTTGGGAGTGAGAACTTGTATTTTATCATTATTCAAAGGAACCCCATGGGGGAAATTCTGAAAAATATTTAAGGCCTTAAAAATACATTAACCTAATTTTTCTTCCCAAGAAAGGTCATGCATGATAGAAAATGGATCCAACAGCTCTGTCTCAGGCTTATTTACGTCTCAAAACATGGATAGTATTTTCTCTCCCAGTATTATCTTTTGAGTGTCATGTAATCTGGATGCTGTTTTTTACTTCCATTTCCTTTCCTCTAGAGACCAGTGATGAACTGAATTAGCACAGTTTCACACAGATGATGGGGCTCATGCAGCATTTATTTTACTGCTGCTAGTGACCCTTTCAGCTTCTTTCAGCATGAATTGTGCTGTCTGCTAAGGAGTCCCTCAATAAAACTTTCCTACTTTCTGCTGAATTCTGTTGAACATTGTCAGCATTTTGGAGTGGATTTATTAGAACTTTTCCCCAGATTGGCTAATTAAGACAGTATTTACATTTCTAAAAAAAAAGAAATGCATATTGTCAATGAGGAAAGGATTCTCACAATGAAACAACACAAATGACCCATTTGTAGAAGGAAGATGTAAGAGAGTTCTGTGGTTTCTAGTAACTTTGAAATTAAATGGGGCACCCTACTCCTTGCCAGCAGTCTGTCTTTTCATGGCTAGTTCCCAAGGAAGGAATTCTGGATATGATCATGAAGGAATATCTTGGAAGTACCATGACAATGTTGAGGGCTATTTGGGAACCAAGTGACTGAGTTCACTTGGTTGAACTCTGCTCACTCAGTTGTCATGTAAGGTAAACAGGACAGAATGATAACTTACTTAAGGATAAATTCAAAGTTTGTTAGGAATTTGGAAATGTCTGCTTATGGTATCCCTTCAGCATTCAGTCTTATACTTTTCCAGGGTCTGCCTCATTCATTAACATTTTTTTTTTTTAATTAAAAATCCTCACCTCCTCACTTTCACACAGAGCTCTTCAGGCTTTTGGCACTCTCAAGCCTCCACTTGCATTAAGAATCATAGAATCATACAATAGTTAGGGTTGGAAAGGACCTTAAGATAGTCTGCTTCCAACTTCCCTGCCATGGGCAGGGACAACTCACATTAAACCATATCACCCAAGTCTCCATCCAACCTGGCCTTGAACATCACCAGGGGTGGAGCATTCACAGCTTCCTTAGGCAACTTGTTCCAGTGTCTCACCACCCTCACAGTAAAGAATTTCTTCCTTATATCCAATCTAAACTTCCCCTCTTTAAGTTTGAACCCATTACCCCTTGTCCTATCACTACAGTCCCTAATGAAGAGTCCCTCCCCAGCATACCTATAGGCCCCCTTCAGATACTGGAAGGCTGCTAGGAGATCTCCATGCAGCCTTCTCTTCTCCAGGCTGAACAGCCCCAACTTCCTCAGCCTGTCTTCATACGGGAGGTGCTCCAGTCCCCTGATCATCCTCGTGGCCTTCCTCTGGACTTGTTCCAACAGTTCCATGTCCTTTTTATGTTGAGGACACCAGAACTGCATACAATACTCCAAGTGAGGTCTCACAAGAGCAGAGTAGAGGGGCAGGATCACCTCCTTCGACCTGCTGGTCACGCTCCTTTTGATGCAGCCCAGGATATGGTTGGCTTTCTGGGCTGCAAGCACACACTGCCAGCTCATGTTCAGTTTCTCATCAACCAACACCCCCAAGTCCTTCTCCACAGGCCTGCTCTGAATCTCTTCTTTGCCCAACCTGTAGCTGTGCCTGGGATTGCTCCGACCCAGGTGTAGGACCTTGCACTTGGCATGGTTAAACTTCATGAGGTTGGCATCAGCCCACTTCACAAGCGTGTCAAGGTCCCTCTGGATGGCATTCCTTCCCTCCAACGTGTCAACCGAACCACACAGCTTGGTGTCATCGGCAAATTTACTGAGGGCACACTTAATCCCACTGTCCATGTCACCAACAAAGATGTTGAACAGGACTGGTCCAAACACCAATCCTGAGCATCTCTTAGCAAAACAGCTTGCACATTAACATTTACATATGCATTGAAAAGTGGCTGTAAGTCTATGGGGCAACCTTTGCTTTACCATGGCACAACTCCACTGTCTGCTGCTGCTCATTTAAAATTAAAAAAATAGCAGATTAATTTCATTTTCACAGTAGAAAGTTGTCTTTGTTTATTTGATCTATTTTCTGGGAGGTGAAGGAAGAACATTTTCTAATATAAAGTTGTTAAGGAAAGACTCTGAAAATCAGCTGGAGTTAGGAATATACTGATATGTTCTTCTACAGTAAAGCTGATGTAAAGTTTTGCATCTAATCACATATGGATTCTAGAAAAATTCCAAAATGTTTTAAGTCTCTACATGATACTTCATTTATACTTGTCATACACAAATATTTCATAGATACAGTTCGTCGTGCTTTAAACCCTAGCCAGACAGCTTGTTCACTCACTCCCAGTGAGTGGTGCCAGGCTGACAACAATCGAGGCACACCTTTCCCCCCACCCTGGGGCTCTCCCCTTCCCTGCTCCTGGAGGAATGGGGAGGAGGATCGAAAGAGTGCAACTCCTACGGGTTGAGACAAGAACAGTCCCGCAACCAATGTACAACACAAATCACCACCGCTACCACCAATGACAACAACGATAAGAGAAAATAACAAGGGAAGAGAATACGATACCACTGGCTGAGAAACAAGTTCAACTCAGAAGCCCGTGTCCTTCCAGGTAATTCCCAGTTACCCCCCCAGGCATGACGTGCTGTGGTATGGAATACCTCTTTGGCGAGCCTGGATCAGGCATCCCGTCTCTGCTTCCTTCCGGCTTCCCCTCCTCCCTGGCAGAGCATGAGCCTCACAAAGTCCTTGGTCAGGGTAAACATCACTTAGCAACAATCAACAACATCGGTATCACCGGCACTGTTCCCAGGCTGGAAGTCAAAACACAGCAGTGCACCAGCTACCACGAAGGAGAAACATGACTGCTACTGCTGAACCCAGGACACAGTTTTAAAAAAATATATGATTAATAGTGATGCCCAGTAAATCTTGTAGTATATGTCTTGCATGTAGAGTATATATTAGTATATTAGTATAATATAGTATAATAGTATAATATTAGTACATTAGTATAATATGTATTTGTATAAATCTATGTATGTATATGCATATACTTAAAAGAGTTATGAATTGTGTTACGTGGAAGAAATATTCTCATTGCATCAATCTTTGCTCCAAACGCACCTCGCAACATTGTTCAGTAAGTAAGGTAGTTTAAACCCCATTCAGAAATCCCCATGCTATTCTGTCGATGTACTGTTTCAACTGTAGATTAGTCTGGCCCTTTTCTCCTTTCTCTCTCCTCAGCAATTCAAGATCTTTCAGTCTTATCTTTTTGAAGAAAAGTGGGTTACTTACAAAATCTGTAATGATTTTCAGCACTATTCTCACATGACTTTGTACCCAACCTTATTTTGTGGTGTACAAAGTACACCTGGTTTTATCAGTAAAATAATTGGTATAACTTGAATACATAGAGAGCTTAATAGTGACATAAATCAATATAATTCAATTAAAGTCAAGTTAACTACAAAAATTTTCCCCAGAGGAAGAACTAACGCAGAGAGTCAATTTGTTCTGCACACAAGTGTCATTGTTACTTTTCTGACCACAGCAACCATGTCATTCTACCCTTTAAAAAAACCCAGAATGCTATGAAAAGTATCCCTTCCGGATGCAAAAAATTCATGCTGGTATTCCATTTTATACATCTGACAGATGGCTTGACATTATTTGTGGAAAAGAAAAAAAAAATCCCCCAAAACTATGAGTCTGGCTTTTATCTTCAATTGGATGTGCATACTGACTTTAAAGGTGTATTTTTATTATTTCTGTCTCCATCAAAGAGAAAGTGACATGCTGCCTGCCTTCTTAATATTAAAGATAAAATTTAAAAAGAAAATCCATATGGCTTATCCATTTTATTGTAAAAAAATTTTTTTTACAAAATATTTGAAAGGTGATGATTGAGCAGTCTGTAATACCAGCTTAGGTTGTCTTTTGGTCATGAACAGTGTTTTGATGAAAAATTGCTTTTTTAATAGCACACTGTAGATTGTTTCTACAATATATCTATTTCGTATGAACATGTTCTAGTATACCACTGAATAACTGAAATCCCAGTCCAAATATTACCCCAGAAAACCAAGTGGTATACTTCAAAACAATGCTGCAGGGGTCCATATATTTTATTCAGCCGTTTGTCTCTTTTAGGCTGTCTATAGAAATCCTTTAATTGAACAAACAGTCTTTGCTACACTGAGAAGGAAGAAAGCCTTGAGCTCTGGCAAACAGTCTGCAGATATATCTCAGAATGGATGGGGTAATGGGAAGATGAACCTCAGACACAGTAAAACATTGCAGTTTGAATGCAAAAAATGAGGTTTTGTTATTTTCTCTTACTGAATGGAATGACCGTTCTCTAACTAATAAATTAATAAATGTGAAATTACAAAGGACTCCCGGACTTCCTGTAAGAAATGCAAGTACTTTGTCAATTTTCCAATTACTACCACATCTGTGATGTTGTGCAGAGATATCCATTTCCCTGAGATAATTAAGCCAGACACCAGCATAGAATTATTTTTTCTGCCTCTCAATCTGCTGCATCTGTCATCCTGGCAAAACTGATGATAATGCTCAGTAGCAGGAGATGAATTGGGCAGATTCACAACAGAAAAAAATCACTGACCCCCCCTCTCTTTGTGTCCTACTGTATACTTTGAGACAATGGTCTTCTTTGCCTCTAAAAAAAGCAGAATAAACACTTTCACCTTACCACTCACATCCTTAACTACAGTGAAACAAAAAGCTTTCAGCAAAAAGCCTCTAGATTTGAACTGGGAATTCCTTGTCTGCTGGAGGTGAAAAGTCTTTTTAGTAACTTGAAATAACAAATGTAATCTGCTTATTTTTTGTAGGTTAGGGAAGCAAGGTTTTAGTTGTATAATACTTCATTTACACTTGTCATACACAACACTAAGGATTATATTGCTTTCCTCCTTTTCTTGGTACTGTTCAAAGCTTTTAAGTCTTTACTGCCCTATGTCATCATTTAGAACTGAGCAACACACATGAATGTTCTGCTGCTCCAGTTTGGTCTTTGCTCTTCGAAATGCTCTCTGCAAGTGAAATTACATACAAATGTGAAACCAAAGAACAAGTGCTAGATTGCCACTTTCAGAAAAATATATAGTACATACAGTGAGGTAACACAAGATTATTTACAGTCTTTAAGGGCCACTTAGAGCTTCAGCCTGTAGAATCCACTTGTAGGTGTGTAAGTCAATTTCAGGAGGAGGAAGAGATGTGCTGAGCGAACAGCAGTCTAATCCAAAATCAATTAAGCAGATTTATTTTTTCCAATGCTTCAACAGGCTTTGGTTCCAACACTATTATACTTTTCCTGTACTATCTATCTATCTATCTATCTATCTATCTATCTATCTATCTATCTATCTATCTATCTATCTCTATCTATCTATCTATCTATCTATCTATCTATCTATCTATCTATCTATCTATCTATCTATCTATCTAATCTTTATTTGCAAACTAACAAGCTTCTACTCCAACATTTTGCTTACTCTTTGCTATTAGCATTAGGTCCCTTTCTACAGAGCTTCCTTCCAGCATTCAGCCCCCAGCCTGTACTGGTTCATGGGGTTGTTTCTCCCAAGGTGCAGGGTCCTGCACCTGCCTTTGTTGAATTTCAAAAGATTCCTCTCTTCCTTTGTCTCCAGCCTATTCAGATAATTCTGAAAGATGGAATCAGCCACTCCTCCCAGTTTTGTATTGTCAGTAAAATTGCCTAGAAGGCACCTTTTCCCAAGTCATGGATGAGTAAGTTAAATACTGGACCCAACATTGATCTCTGAGGGACACTGCTAATTACAGGTTCCAACTACACTTTGTGCCACTGACCACAGCCCTGCCATTCAGCCAGTTCTTTATCCACCTCATCTTAATCCACTTGCCCAGCCTGTACTTCTTGAGCTTACCTATGACAATGTCATGGGAGACAGTGTTGAAAGCCTCGCTGAAGTCCAGGTAGACAAAATGCACTGATCTTCCCTCATCTATTCAGCCAGTTGCCCCATGGTAGAAGGCAATCAGACTGGTTAAGCATTTCCTCTGAGAGAAGCCAGAAACTTATTCTGAAAAATGAGGGAGAGAGAAATAAAATATCACAGCTCCAACCAGCACTGTCCAAGCCAAAGGACACTGGCAGACAGAAAAAAGTGAATATCAGAAGGTTAGGCTGACATAATCTTTGCTATAACTCTGCGAGAAAGACATAGGTAGCAGAAGAGTGATGTATTAATGTGATGCAGTTAAGACTTTTTATTCACAGTGCCATGGTGACATGTCCTTTTAGAATCAATTATACACATTGGTATAAGCTAAAGGAGCTGGGATGGGCATTCATAGAGTCAAAGAATTACAGGATGGTTGAGGATGGAAGGGTCTGCTGGAGGTCATTTGACTTGTGCAGGGCTGCCTTAGAACTGGTTGCCCAAGACCATATCCAGATGGCTTTTGAATATCTCCAGGGTTGAAGACTCCACAGCCTCTTTGAGAAATGTATGCCAGTGCTTGGTCACCATCACAGTATGAAGTGCTGCTTCATATTCATAAAAAACATGTATTTCAGGATCATTGCACTTCTTCTTGTGTTTGATTATAGCAAAAGCTAAGAAAATTTATGAAGAAATCTTTCAGCTACAAAATTATTATTACTTGTTTTCTTGTCTACACTTTAATTCCTATCACATATATATGCACATGCATGAATACAGGTAAGGTTTGCTGTATGGATAAAGCTGCAAATGGACCACTTTCTCTTCTGTAATAAGGCAGTTGATGGAGTTTGGTTACTTGTTTTTTATCAGTTTCAGTAATGCAACCTTCATATTGAATCAGAACGTAATAAGAAATTAGATTCAAAATAGGCCTAGAATAGTCTATTGGTAGCATAATGTAATGATCCACTTGGGGGGATGATGAATTGCTCATATAATAATGGTTTGTAATACTGCACAGCTATTAATTAACAGGAAGTAATTTGCTTGTAGTACAGGTTGCAAAAGAGAGCAGCTTGTAAGCTATGACCTTCCTGTAGCGTAAATGCATGTATGTATACCACAAATGGAAATAAGCAGATGCATTCCTTTGGAGATCCTTTGAAATCCGTTTGGGATTCAGGTAGGGAAAAGCTCAGCTCATGGAAAATTATAAGGTTTGTTGGTTATAGTACTACTGGGGTTTGCCATGATGGAAGTATATCAGTAGCTGTCCATCAACAGCTTCTGATACAGTAAATTTCCAACTGGGCAGATGCTCAAGTGGTGTGAATGGCATAGTTAAATCAACTTCAGAGGTCTTATGCCAGTACAGCAAGTAATGCTTCAAGCAGCCATGCCTTTTCATGTTTATACCTGTAAAAATCTTATTTCAGCAGAATCCCTAAACTTCAAGTGCTTATCCAGCAGCATTTCTAGAAGTTTCATTTTCTGGTTGTCAGAATGATAGCTGTGAAAACACAGTCTCTAGGAGTCCATGCTTTTCAGGGATCTAGAAAATTGTCATTATGGTGATCAACTAGACTTTTTTCTTTAGTCTGAGCACTTAGACTGGCTTTGAGGGTACTAAGGAAATGTAAACAGTACTGCTTTATCACCATCCATTTGAGACTACCTTCCAGCCATATAAGAGAAGCCGCTTCCTGTTGCTCCACAAGAAATGTGAAGTCATTACAGAGGCACATAGCCAAACGCAAAGGCATCTTGTATCAGGAAGAAAGAACCCCAAGTGTCTGCTCCAAGCTGTACTAAAAATGTGGTCTCTTATATGCATGCTAAGGAAAAACCATGCTACTTCAGCAAAGCATTTGACACAGTCTCCCACAGCATCCTCACAGCTAAATTGAGGAAGTGTGGACTGGATGATCAGGTAGTGAGGTGGACTGCGAACTGGCTGAAGGAGAGAAGCCAGAGAGTTGTAGTCTATGGGGCTGAGTCTAGTTGGAGGCCTGTAACTAGTGGAGTGCCTCAAGGGTCAGTACTGGGACCAGTATTATTTAATATATTCATCAACGATTTAGATGAGGGAATTGAGTGTACTATCAGCAAGTTTGCTGATGACACTAAGCTGGGAGGAGTGGCTGACACGCCAGAAGGCTGTGCTGCCATCCAGCGAGACCTGGACAGGCTGGAGAGGTGGGCAGGGAATAACTTGATGAAATATAACAAGGGAAAGTGTAGAGTCCTGCATCTGGGCAGGAACACCCCCCGGTTCCAGTATAGGTTGGGAAACGACCTGTTAGAGAGCAGTGTAGGGGAGAGGGACCTGGGGGTCCTAGTGGACGACAGGATGACCATGAACCAACACTGTGCCCTTGTGGCCAAGAAGGCCAATGGCATCCTGGTGGGGTGTATTAGAAGGGGGGTGGTTAGTAGGTCGAGAGAGGTCCTCCTTCCCCTCTACTCTGCCCTGGTGAGACCAAATCTGGAATATTGTGTCCAGTTCTGGGCCCCTCAGTTCAAGAAGGACAGGGAGCTGCTGGAGAGAGTCCAGCGAAGGGCAACAAAGATGATTAAGGGAGTGGAGCATCTCCCTTATGAGGAAAGACTGAGGGAGCTGGGTCTCTATAGTTTGGAGGAGACTGAGGGGTGACCTTATAAGTGTCTACAAATATATAAGGGGGAGTGTCACGAGGATGGAGCCAGGCTCTACTCAGTGGCAAACAATGATAGGACAAGGGGTAATGGGTACAAACTGGAACACAAGAGGTTCCACTTAAACTTGAGAAGAAACTTCTTCTCAGTGAGGGTGACGGAACACTGGAACAGGCTGCCCAGGGAGGTTGTGGAGTCTCCTTCCCTGGAGACATTCAAAACCCGCCTGGACACATTCCTGTGTAACATTATCTAGGTGTTCCTGCTCCGGCAGGGGGATTGGACTAGATGATCTTTCGAGGTCCCTTCCAATCTCTAGCATACTGTGATACTGTGATACTGTGATACTATAATTTAAATTGGCATCAAAAGGACTGACTCAGCATTTTCAATCTACATCTAAGTATGATTAAAAGTCACAGTAGGGATGTGTCACTGGTATGAGATTCAGGCCTATTCTGCCCTAGAAGTCTCAAATTTAAAAATCTTTATGATCAAATTTACTTTTCCTGATTTACTCTAGTAGTATACTCACCACAAAAGTTTATTCATTCAAAGAAGCTGTAAAATGCATGCAGGCCTGTTTGTCCTAAACCACCTGAGAAAGCTTTTTTTAACTATCAATTATTAAAGTAATGTACTTCCTAGCAGCATAAAGATATTAATTCCACAGCCAAGAACATAAAATAAAACCATTTTTGCCTCCTCTAATACACTGTGACAATAAGATCTTGTAATACCCAAGCATGTATATGGTGGTCTAAATTCCAGCACAGTTTGTGGTCTCCATCACAGTTATACACCCATCTTTGCTCAAATTTTTGTTACAAATTCTGCTACACTATTATTAATTTTGTTTTTCCTGTTTAAAAGTAAAGCCCATAATATTTACTTGGTAAACAAAAGATAAAAGTTCTGCTTTGTAACTGATAAAATTAACAGAATGTGGATCATTATTGCTTTTCAAAGATAATTGTGTCTACATTCATTCATATATAAAAATACACACATCTACACACACACTCCAGGTTTAGTATCTTCATACTACACTATACCAGCCTATACTATATATGCAAACACAGTTAGTTATAATTAGAACAAAGATTGTTAAAATTGGACCTTGTAAGAAGGCACAATTATGACTTGACTGCAGTTATTCTCCAGAACAGGTTTACCTCAATTCTTTAAGTATAATTTTGTAAGCAGGGGCAATATTTTCCAAAAACCTCATTTTTCAGGGTGTTCAGTAGTTACAGGGTTGAATACTTTCTTTATACAGAACAGTCCACAAAAGTAATGGAGTGATAAAAGAAATGGCTTCTTGTTGTTACACTGGACCAGAACAGAACTGGAAATATTTAATGGACTGAATAAAATATCCTAAAGGATGATGAAACATGACCTGTTAGCTAGTATGAAATATTGCATTTCTCCCTCTTGTTAACAACAGACTTGCTGGAGAGCCAGAGCCAATGATTTTCTGATCTTAAATGCTAGGGCAAATTTAACTTCTTCCTAGAAAACCATGGCAGTGAAATGTTGAAATGAAACTGCTGCTGCACAGAAACTGCTGTATTACCATCTTGGCTTGTGGGTCTACAGGTATCTGAAAGAGTTTAATGTAAGAATGGCTCACCATAAGGATACTAAAGATTTGCAGGCAAATCCATTTCCAATGTGACCATCTCACTGGCAAGGTGCAGCACTGCAGTAATTCTTTTCGGTCTCTTTTTCCTTTCTGGCAGAGTAGAGCTTCAATTCATAAAGTCGTAGCAAGAGTTAAATTAGTCTGTAAATTCTATGCTTCTGGTGGGGCTATTGAGGAATTCTGTGAGCAATATCTCTGGTTCCTCTTTTTAAAAAACAAAGCAACTGAAAGAATATTTGCTCACTAAAAGAAAAACTATATACATAAATATTTGCACTACTGTTTACTACCTCATCATTAATATTTATTTATGCATTATATATCTAAATGAATATAAACACAAGTAAAATGAACAATATATATTACATATACTGAACCACATCAAAGAAATCAAACTCTATTTGGACACATACACACAAACACTTACACATATCTGAACTGAAAATTCAGAGGCTTGAAAAAGTGCATAATCCTATTTACTGAATAGTAGCACCTAAGTTTATGTACATAGAAATAGAAAGTCAAATCATGCACATGTACAAGTGCCTGCAAAACTTGTACCGTAGTTACTGTATGTACATTCTATATTCTATACAGTCTGCACTGCCTTTGCTTCTAATGCAAAGAAATTAATTTACTTTCTCATATGTCATTATAACGGATAGAGGCCCTCTGATGTTTCCATCAAAAATAGAGAAACAACTCATGAAACACTCTTCAGAGGTGAGTCAGTGTTCACAGTGAGTTTGTGTAAGTATGTTGCCATTCATTCCTAACCAAAACCTTCACAACTTTGTACTCAGTGTAAAAAACAGACCACGCAAACAAATTCTGCAGAAGGTTTCTGTTGAAAACCTCTCTCCACTTCCTTTTGACCCCATTTCCTCTCTCCCAGATGAATATGACTGCAAGGCCACTTTTTCTGATTTTTATTTATATCTCAGAAGAGAGAATGATGGAAATTCTGTGTCAGTTCTCCATGGCTCTATGTTAATATGTGCTCTGTTTTCAACATCAGCGGGGATTATGACTGTAGGTACAAAGTGATAGAGAGTCAAGATCAGGTGTCTAGATCATTTGTAGATGATGGTGCAATCAGCTTGCATTTGTGAGATCACAGGATTTAGTTTCAAGTGAATGTTTGGAGTGATAATTCTTGACAAGCTATGGTATTCATAAAAATTTGCATAGCAAACCTCAGAGTGAAATGTCTGTCTTTCCTAAACAATGTGACTTAAAACCCTTAGATAAAGAAATGGAGAAGAATATGCAGAAAATTAGTACTATTGTTCACGTTTGATTAAAGATAAAAGAAGAAAGGACAAGTGAAAAGGAAACAATTTGATTTTTTTTTTTTTTCTGGTTGTGCCAGTGCCTTGATTAAGAGATCAAATCATAGTAATAAATTGTAAAGCATTAAATTTAAAATTAAAGCGAGTTTCACAAGATACACTTAAACTATATCAATAATTCTTGCCACATTGTCCTTTTCAGAAGACAGCCTTACTACATGAAAAGGAAATCTAGTCAGAGTATCACTTAAGTACAAGTCATGTTAAAGGGTGATAAATGAATACAGATGGACTTTAGCAGGCATGTGTTTCTCACAGAGCGCATTTTTTTCACGGCAGGATATAAAGTCAAATTCTTGTTCAACAACCACTCTCTGAAGGTAATCTTGAGACAGAATACCTTCTGAATTTTTCAGTATAAAGGCAGAGAGATACTGGAGATACGAGTAGTTCCTTTTGTTGAAACTGCTGGGAAAAATACAGTCTATAAAAAGTACTGACAGTTAGGATTGGAAATATCTTTTCTGTAACTTGTGTTAGTTGCCATAATAGCCAAGAGAAATAACTGGGTCTTTTACCTTTAAAAGTTCATGACAAGTTGGTTCTTTCTGGGTTTTGCCTTTTAAAAATTGTAAAGAATAGGAATTTTGGAAATGACTAAGCTGGCTATGTCTTCCAGATCAGCTATAATGATGAGAATTTGCTTTATACAACTATCATTACCACTGGTATGATTCCTGTTATGCTTCCTTTCTCCTCCAGCACTGAAGAAGATGCAGAACAGAATTAGGCCATGGGAGACTTGATGCTTGAGGAGGAAATGGATGGAAATGCTGATTCCCACCAAACTGCCATTCCTCCTCAATGTTGTAATACAACAGCACAATTCATCTTTAATGGATTGGTTTCAAAGAATCATAGACTCATGGAATAGTTAGGGTTGGAAAGGATCTTAAGATCATCTAGTTCCAACCCCCCTGCCATGGGCAGGGACACCTCACACTAAACCATATCACCCAAGGCCTCGTCCAACCTGGTCTTGAACGCTGCCACAGATGGAGCATTCACAATCTCCCTGGGCAACCTATTCCAGTGCCTCACCACCCTAACAGGAAAGAATTTCCTCCTTACATCCAATCTAAACTTCCCCTGTTTAAGTTTTAACCCATTACTCCTTGTCCTATCTCTACAGTCCCTAATGAAGAATCCATCCCCAGCATCCCTATAGGCCCCCTTCAGATACTGGAAGGCTGCTATGAGGTCTCCACGCAGCCTTCTCTTCTCCAGGCTGAACAGCCCCAACTTCCTCAGCCTATCTTCAGACAGGAGGTGCTACAGTCCCCTGATCTTTCTCGTGGCCCTTCTCTGGACTTGTTCCAACAGTTCCATGTCCTTTCTATGTTGAGGACACCAGAACTGCACACAATACGCCAGGTGAGGTCTCACAAGAGCAGAGTAAAGGGGCAGGACCACCTCCTTTGACCTGCTGGTCACGCTCCTGTTGATGAAATCCAGGATACGGTTGGCTTTCTGGGCTGCAAGCACACACTGCCAGCTCATGTTCATTTTCTTATTGACCAATACCCCAAAGTCCTTCTCCGCAGGGCTGCTCTGAATCTCTTCTTTGCCCAACCTGTAGCTGTGCCTGGGATTGCCCAGACCCAGGTGTAGGACCTTGTACCTGGCATGGTTAAACTTCATAAGGTTGGCATCAGCCCACCTCACAAGCATGTTGAGGTCCCTCTGGATGGCATTCCTTCCCTCCAACGTGTCAACCGAACCACACAGCTTGGTGTCATCGGCAAATTTACTGAGGGCACACTCAATCCCACTTCATGTCAGCAATGAAGATGTTAAACAAGATCTGTCCCAACACCGATCCCTGACGGATGCCACTCATTACTGGTCTCCAGCAGACATTAAGCCATTGACCACAATCTTTGCATGTGGCCATCCAGCCAGTTCTTTATCCACCGAGTGGTCCATCCATCAAACTGATGTCTCTCCAATTTAGAGACAAGGATGTCGTGTGGGACAGTGTTGAACGCTTTACACAAGTCCAGGTAGATGACAATTGCTCTACCCCTGTCCATCAGTTCTGTAGCCCCATCATAGAAGGCCACCAGATTGGTCAGGCAGGATTTCCCCTTAGTGAAGCCATGCTGGCTGTCACCAAGCACCTTGTTGTTTTTCATGTGCCTTAACATGATTTCCAGGAAACTCTGCTCCAAGATTTTGCCAGGCACAGAGGTGAGACTGACTGGTCTGTAATTCCCCAGGTCGTCCATTTCCCCTTCTTGAAAATGGGGGTTATATTTCCCTTTTTCCAGTCACTGGGAACTTCCCCTGACTGCCATGATTTCTCAAATATGATGGCCAGCGGCTTTGCAACTTCATTTGCCAGCTCCTTCAGGACCTGCAGAGGGATCTCATCAGGACCCATGGACTTGTGCATGTTCAAATTTTTAAGATGGTCTCGAACCAGATCCTCTCCTGCAGTGGGCACAAGGTCCTCATTCTCACAGTCCCTGTATCTGCCACTATTGACTCTAGTGGGATTATCCATTACTACAGCAGTTAAATAATACAAGCATGACAGTCCCAGCCCTTCCACAAACAGATCTGCATCAGTTCATTTTGTAAGGTTTTCGTCATGCTTAGAATGAGAGTAAGGAACAAAAACGCTTTGCTTATGTACATGGCTTCTGCCATTGTGTAGCTGTGTTAAATGTGTGCACATCTGTATGCAAAGATTCAGACAAGTTGCTGTAGTTAATTTTTATGGCTAATAATTTGATTCTGACATCTCTGAATCAGAGCACTATAAGGCTAGTCTTTTAACCTGAAGCAGGTAACAATGTTGTATGAGTGACATCCTGACTACCATCTTAATTACGAAGAAAACTGAGGACTTCTATACTATAATGTTTCACGGGGAAAGCAAAATGGGTGCCAGTATGGGATGACAGTGTAGAAGACTCTATCATCAGTCATCATAGAACTGCCTCTCCATTTCAGGGAATTTGCAAGGAAATAATGGTTTAAAGTAAGTTATTCTTCTATTTAGTTGCCTACACTGCAAGACTTTTTTCATATGTTGTATTTTCCTCTGTATTTCAGTGCTCACTATATATTTTTAAAGACTTGAAAATTCCTTCACCTTTGGCTTGTAATATTTGCTTTGAGCCACGTAAGCTATAATTTGACCTTATTAGAAAAGAAGAAAAGATCAGTCATTACTCATTCAGAAACACATAGCATTTAAGCTTTCACATTGCTTAAAATCAAGAAATGAAAGTTAATTCCAGAGGGACAGAAATTCACTCTGACTTGCAGAACATGTCCATCAGTGGAATATATGTAATGAGGCTTTGTGTGTCTCAGTGTCTGTTGCACTGAGGATTTTTCTAAAGTTGCAATTTCAGAATAAATAATTGTATCTTGTCTGAATTTTCAGAGTGTATGCAATGTTAGAAAGATGTTGTGTATAGTTTAATGCCTAACTGTGCTATGTTAGTTAGTGGCTTTTCCTGTGGGTGACCGGGTATAGGCCACTGTTGAAAAAAGGCTGTTGAAGCCACTAGGTTGCTTAGCTAATTGATCTACTATGTTGATATAGCCTAGGGATCTCATCTTCTTGTGCTGTCACTGAAGGGTGAAGTCCCACTGGTCAGTTGCACTCCTTCAGTTCCCAGTAAATTCTGTACACTGGTGAAGGAGAGACTGAACTCTTACTATTTCTTTATCATAGTTGTTTTAATTTCTTTAATGCATTTAAAAAAGGTCTGTGCATTGGGGTCATTCTTTATGGGAGCTCATAGTCATTAGTTGGTCTCCAAGCTTCTGCCATTTTTGTGGTTTTCTGATTCTGCAGGTAATTAAGCTTAAAAAAAAATCTAAACTGTTAATTGAATAGCAAAATCCCTTCCTTCACAGACCTCTGAGACTGCTCAGAATGCCTGCATTAGTGTAAAAACCTGGCAATATTTCCCTTCAGAGAAAAAGAAAATTGCTGCCATTTTTCTTTTGCAAGCAAACTAAAAAGAAAATAGCAGCAGTCCTAATTCTGCATCAAGACCTGATATTGCTCCTGCTTCAAAGCGATACTAAACAGTGTCCACACTGGCAAGGACACTTTCTAGCCCCTTTGATGCAATTCAGAGCCTCAGGTACATAAGGAAACTTCTCATACCACAGATATAAATACGAATGAAATATGCCTGTTGAACATCTATTTGAAAACAAAGTTCCTCAAGAAGTTTACCTTAAGGATGAAAAGCAGCTTTTGTATCCCATATGGGGACTGTCTTGACTATGACCCGTTAATGAAAGACAACCATGTTCTTACAAATATTGGTCTAATAAAAATGATTACTGCTGAGGTTTTCAAAACATTACAGGTAAGTGTTTTCCCTTTATTTCAATGGATGCTATCTGTCTATTATCTGCCTTGAAAAATCAAATTCACATTCACAATTATCTCCCTAAACAACTTCAACAAATTCAAATTGCTGTAAAGTGTAATGTTAATTCCTAAATCATATAGCAGACACAGACAAGGGATATATTTTTGTCCTCTTTAATAAGTCTTTAGGAAAGTAATTGAAGGCAAGCAAATATTTATTGTACTAATCCATAACGACAAGCAAAAAATAATATTGTGCCAACTGAAAAGGATTATTAAGCATATGTGGTACCCCAATTACATGGTTACTAGGAGCAATTTTGTAATCATTTAATGAAAAAAATAAAAGAGTGGAAAATACTTTCAACAACCAAAGAACTTTCATACTTCACTAAACTTTCATACTCACTAAGGAATGACAGATTTGTTGTGCTAGTAAGTTTGCCAAATGTGGTCAGCCAACTGAAAACCCCTCTAAAATTTCCATAAAGAAAACATACAATCTATTAAGAGCCATATAAATCTCTGAACAATTTCTCTTGCCAGAAATGCCAAGAAAGAAACAACTGAGACGCACATATTTTAAATGGATATTTCCTGAGAAAATATTATCACCATAAACCAGCTGAGCAGGTCTTTTGACTTTTCTCTGAAATTACAAGTTGAATAGGATGAGGGATTTTTCTGCTTGTTTTGAAAAACATGGGAATATGGAAAACCCTGAAGTAGACAGGCTTGTTCAGGTGCCAGGCGTTCATGTGAATTGCTTGTTATTTATATAAGTTTCAGTGTCAACTTTGCCCAGGTATGCACATATCATTATGGAGGTGATAGCTCATCCTGCAAACTTAGCTGATGGAGGCAGTAACCTCAACATAGTACTTATTCAGAACCTCCTCCCGATGTTGAAAATGCAGGTACAAACTGTATATTCTGTGAACTGCTTTTAATCAAGAATAACAATCAAAATTGCAATATTATGGTTTGGCCATGTAGTTCGTGCTATAGAAGTGCAACTGTAAAAAGGAGTTGTCATCCTGAAGTAAGCATACTTTCTTGCATGTAAGTATGCATCCTAAATTACTTATAGCAGAAAACCCCATGATAGGCTAGATGAATAAATTAAGCATACCTGGATAGGTATACTTCAACTTAAATACTGTGTAATGTTACTGAATTTGAAGTAATTTCATATAATTAGAACACTAGGTGGCTGAATTACAAAGACAATGAGAGGCATGTGTTCAGGTCTCTAAAAGTTCATCTGTTGTATTTCAAAACAGAAGTACCTGTAAAACACATATATTCTTGTCCACAGATTACAACCATTTCTGAAGACAGAATTTATAATCATTTTGGTTGTATAAAGAACTGATATTTAACAGAATTAACATTATACACATATATTTTGATAATTATAACTGTAAGTTTTCATATAGAATATCAAAGCTTGAAAGAAGCTCAAAAATCAAATTTAGAGTAATTTTTTACCTGAATGTTTTGCAGGACTGCTGCAGCAGAGCAGCAATTATGGAGACCTGGTATATTTAAAACCTTTTTCTTCTTGTTTCCATGTGGTAGCTGAATTGTAGAAGTATGGAGGATTAGAGTTGACTTTGTCATTAATTCATTCAGCCGTTTTTGGCAATATGAAGTGCAAGTAATTATTATTTATAATAAACTAATTCTTCTCACACCATGTTGACTTGTCAACAATATTTTTCAATAAAATATTACACTGTGATTTTAAATTAAAATCAAACACTAAAATTGGTCAAAATATTTGAGGTTTTGTGTGCAGTTTTTAAATAATTCTGGCTTTGATGTAAACCTTTAACTGGTTAACTGCTTTTAAAGTAACAGCAGAAATAGAAATGAATATGAAACCTATTAACAAGTATAAAAAACAGTTAAACTTTATTTCTCCCATTATACATTTGCTTGAAATAGTAACTTTATATTAGTTTTCAAGTTGATATATATGGTGAGGTTACCCCTTGTCCTATCATTGTTTGCCACTGAGTAGAGCCTGGCTCCATCCTCGTGACACTCCCCCTTTATATATTTATAGACACTTATAAGGTCACCCCTCAGTCTCCTCTTCTCCAAACTATAGAGACCCAGCTCCCTCAGTCTTTCCTCATAAGGGAGATGCTCCACTCCCTTAATCATCTTTGTTGCCCTGCGCTGGACTCTCTCCAGCAGCTCCCTGTCCTTCTTGAACTGAGGGGCCCAGAACTGGACACAATATTCCAGATGTGGTCTCACCAGGGCAGAGTAGAGGGGAAGGAGGACCTCTCTCGACCTACTAACCACCCCCCTTCTAATACACCCCACCAGGATGCCATTGGCCTTCTTAGCCACAAGGGCACAGTGTTGGCTCATGGTCATCCTGTCGTCCACTAGGACCCCCAGGTCCCTCTCCCCTACACTGCTCTCTAACAGGTCGTTTCCCAACCTATACTGGAACCTGGGGTTGTTCCTGCCCAGATGCAGGACTCTACACTTTCCCTATTTATATTTCATCAAGTTACTCCCTGCCCAACTCTCCAGCCTGTCCAGGTCTCGCTGGATGGCAGCACAGCCTTCTGGCGTGTCAACCACTCCTCCCAGCTTAGTGTCATCAGCAAACTTGCTGATAGTACACTCAATTCCCTCATCTAAATCGTTGATGAATATATTAAATAATACCGGTCCCAGTACTGACCCTTGAGGCACTCCACTAGTTACAGGCCTCCAACTAGACTCAGCCCCATAGACTACAACTCTCTGGCTTCTCTCCTTCAGCCAGTTCGCAGTCCACCTCACTACCTGATCATCCAGTCCACACTTCCTCAATTTAGCCGTGAGGATGCCATGGGAGACTCTGTCAAATGCTTTGCTGAAGTCAAGGTAGACCACATCCACCGCTCTGCTATCATCCATCCAGCATGTTATTTCCTCATAAAAGGCTAAGAGATTGGTCAAACATGATTTCCCCCTGGTGAAGCCATGTTGACTGCCCCTCATAACCCTCTTATCCTTGATACGCCTTAAGATGGCACCAAGGATAAGGTGTTCCATCACTTTCCCAGGGATGGAGGTGAGGCTGACCGGTCTATAGTTACCCGGGTCCTCCTTCTTGCCCTTTTTGAAGACTGGAGTGACATTTGCTTTCCTCCAGTCCTCAGGCACCTCTCCCGTTTCCCAAGACTTGGTAAAGATGATGGAGAGCGGTCTAGCAATGACTTCCGCCAGTTCCCTCAGCACCCGCGGGTTCATCCCATCTGGACCCATGGATTTATGGATGTCCAGATTGCTCAACTGATCTCTAACCCATTCCTCATCGACTAAGGCAAACCGCTCCGTTGAGCTGACTTCATCTAAGGTCTCAGGGGTACAGGGCTCTTCAGGACTGCCTGCAGCAGAGTAGACAGAGACAAAGAAGGCATTCAGTAACTCTGCCATCTCTGTATCTTCTTTCACCAGGGCACCCATCCCGTTCATCAGTGGGCCTACATTGCCTCTGGTGTTAGTTTTGTCTGCCATGTATTTGAAAAAGCTCTTTTTGCTGTCCTTGACCCTTCTCGCCAGGTTTAATTCTAAGGATGCCTTAGTCCTCCTAGCTGCCTTCCTACATCCTCTAGCAGCGGCCTTATATTCCTCCCAAGTGGCCAGCCCCTCCTTCCATGACCTGTAAACTCTCCTCTTCCACTTGAGCATACCCAGCAATTCCCTATTTAGCCACGCAGGTCTCTTGGCCCTCTTCCTTGACTTCCTACGTGTCGGGACGCTCCAATCTTGAGCATGGAAAAAGCAGTCCTTGAATGTCAACCAACTATCTTGGGCCCCTTTACCTTCAAGCAGCCTTGCCCATGGGATTTCCCCTAGCAATTGCTTGAAAAGGCCAAAGTTTGCCCTGCTGAAGTCCAGAGTTGCAATTCTACTTGCTACTCTACTAGTCCTGCCACACAAGATCCTGAACTCCACCATCTCATGGTCGCTGCAACCAAGGCAGCCCTCAACCCTTACTGCTTCAACCAGATCCTCCTTGTTAGTGAGGATGAGATCCAGCAGCGCGCCTCTCCTGGTCGGCTCATCCACCATTTGCAGGAGGAAGTTATCATCCATACACTGGAGGAACCTCCTGGACTGTGGCTGGGTTGCCGAGTGGTCCTTCCAGCAAACATCAGGGAAGTTAATATCCCCCACGACGACCATGGCCTGTGACTGTGAGGCCGCTCTCAGCTGCCTGTAGAAGGCCTCATGAACTTCCTCACCCTGACCTGGTGGTCTGTAACAGACAACCACAACAGTATCCCCCCTGCCAGCCTGCCCCTTAATTCTCACCCACAGACTCTCAACTCACTCATCATCTGTCCCCGGACAGAACTCGGTGCATTGTAGTTGCTCCCGCACATAAAGAGCAACCCCACCACCCCGCCTGGCTGGCCTGTATTTCCTGAAAAGGACATAGCCCTCCATGACTATATTCCAGTCATGTAAGCTGTCCCACCACGTCTCTGTAATTGCCACCAGATCATAGTCTCCTGACTTAACACAGGTTTCCAACTCCTCCTGCTTATTTCCCATGCTGCGCGCATTGGTGTACAGACATTTCAGGGAGTGAGCTGAGCACACCGATTTCACCCTAGGATTATAGGAGGCCTCCCAGTCTTCATCAATTCTGGAGCGCTGCCCCACTGGGGCAAGCCCAGCTACAACCCCACCCCCCTTCGAATCTAGTTTAAAGCTCTCCAAATGAGCCCTGCTAATGCGTGCCCCAGCATCCTTTTGCCTCTGTGGGACAAACCTTTCTCACTTGTCATTGTCCGGACTGGTGCCCTATAAAACCAGCCGTTATCAAAGAATCCAAAGCCCTGCCTGTAGCACGTCTCAAAGCCAATTGTTTATGAACTGAATCTTCCCATTTCTTCCCACATCATCAGTGGAAGATGGAAGGAGTGAGGAGAAGATCACTTGAGCCCCAGACTCTTTCACCACCCGCCCCAAGGCCCTGTAGTCTTTCTTCATCCCCCTCAGACTGTGGGAAGCAGCTTCCTCCCCACCTGTCTGGAAGACCAGCAGCGGGTAGTAGTCTGTCGGGTGCACCAGGTTGGGGAATGCCCTTGTGATATCCCTGATCCGGGCTCCAGGCAGACTACACACTTCCCTATGATGAGGGTCAGCTCTGCATATCGGGCCCTCTGTTCCTCTCAGAAGGGACTCCCCTACTACAATGACCCTTCTTTCTTTCTTAACAGAGGGAGTCTTGAGGTGCAAAGTCGACCCCCTTTTCCTATGTGGCCTTGTGGGCTGGCCTTGCCCCACATCCTCACCTACCTTTCCTTCAAGATCCAGGGCCTCGAACCTATTACGGAGGGACACCTGGGGAAGCAGGGCAGGAAGGGGGGAGGGTTTCCCACGACGTCGAACTGGAACTCGCTTCCAACCCTCGTCATCTTTTTGGTCCCCTACCTCTGCGCAACAGCTACAGGGCAGGGGCTGTCTCGGGCCATCCCCCTCTGTGTGAGGGGGCAGGGGGTCCTTCCCCTTTTGGGGGGTATCTCCCTGGAACCGTTCCGACTGGCCCGCCAGGGAGTTACTCCACCAGTCGATCTCCCTTTCACACTCCCTGATGGTCCTCAGCATCTCAACCTCCTCCTTAAGTCTTGCCACCAGGCTAAGCAGATCTTATACCTGCTCACACCTCACACAAGTGGAATGCTGTCCTCCCTCCCCCGGCAGCAGCAGGCTCTGGCACTCCCTGCACCCAGAGACCTGAACAGCCACGGTCTGGGATGGGGTCTCTGTCTGAGTTGCTGCAGTCACCTTGCTGCAAGCTCTCTTTCTGGAGGCAACCATATTGGTCCGCAGTCTGGGACGCCAGCAACACGACCTGCTTGTTCCTCCCTGCGACCGGTAGCTGCCCTCTCAAAGGCTTTTTCAAGGCAAGCGGCAGGGGAGGAGTGGTCACCGTCACCGTGGGAACGCCCCCCGCCACGTCAGCCTCTCTCTCGCAAGGGCTGCTGGGGCTTGGGGGATCGGGAGATGTGGGGACCCGCGATGTCTCTGCGCTGTCCCCTCTGATTTTCCTCATCTCCGTTGACCCTCGCGGTCGCTGAAGCGTGCCGGCTGCGGCTCTAGCTAGGCTAGCTCCCATCAGCTGACTGAATTTTCTGAGGTAGTTCTTTTGCCTGGCAACAGGATCACCATCCTGAGTACCTCTCTTGAAGCATGTTTAGCTAGCCTTGTCCCAGATGTCTCCCAAGGTTCGGAGCTGATGCATCCATGTTAAAATAAAACATGCAATCTTCTCGTGTGCTAACTACTTCAGCAGCTGCCCTTCCCCACAAAAACAAGTGCAAGAAACCACTGAGGGAAACTGACAAGAATTTTCTCATGATCTCACAGCTGCATGTTTAATTGTTCACTAGTACTTTTCCCAGAGGCTTAGGAGACAAGCTGTGTGTATTGGCCTGGGACCAATCACAGGCATGCAGAAAGCATGTCAACTGATGCTGCTTCTGGTGCAAGACAGTATAAAGAAATATTATATTTGCTGTTACTGCAGATCCAGGGACATTTCAGAAAGAATAGGACTCTTTAAAGGCTTATGTTGCATTTCTTTTTCTAGCTATTTGAGAAATGAAACCCTGAGTAAAAGTTTTTCTTGATCACAGTATTCATAGTGAAACCAGTTATACTTACTGCCTGTTAAAAACCTTCTGATTGAATAACTCAACAGAAGTTACAAGCAACAATGCCTATCTTGACTCCTACATGCATTGTGAAAATCAGACTGGAAAATTCCCATTTAAGGAGATTACACTTTCCCCTTATTATTGGATAATACTGGAATCAAGGCCTGTGTGACATAATTATTTTCTGGCACAGAAAGCTAAAAAAATAACAATAAACAAAGTAAGTATTTTGACATTTTAAAATACCGGAATGAAAAAAAAATAATCTTCATGTTCTAGTCATAAAACCTTTTTACTCATTCATATCTTACCATAAATTACTTCATTGGTTTTAGTTGTTGCTGTTGGTATTTGTGAAATGTTTTCTAGAAAAGAAATACTTGAAGAATTAAACAATATTATAAACCATGTATCTATATTTGTTTAAGAAGATTTTCTCTAAGAGGATTGCACTGAAATATAACAAGCCTTTGAACACATTAAGACCAGTGTCTATAGTAGCTGCCTAACACCTTAACA
This sequence comes from Pezoporus wallicus, assembly GCF_028554395.1. Classification (NCBI taxonomy): domain Eukaryota; kingdom Metazoa; phylum Chordata; class Aves; order Psittaciformes; family Psittacidae; genus Pezoporus; species Pezoporus wallicus. The sequence continues at coordinate 53,234 of NW_026640611.1, forward strand.
ATGACAAACTGATCCTTTTCTCCCCCCATGACATTTTTCTTCTAATACTTGCTAATTCATCCTATTATAGTTATAAACACAGATTCATAGTTGTCCTTAAATTACCAAATGAGAATCCTGCATTTATAAGTAGTGGAGACAGCCTGGCATCACCTGTTTAAACCGTATTCAAAGATTCCAAAATCATTGCTAATCTACTCTGCCCACTAATTTAATAAAAATAAACTTACAGAATTAAATCATTGCAAGACTTGCCATGCTCTTTTCTAATATCTAATGTGCATGTATTTGCAAGCAGTCAGTGACTTCGGTGCTAGGTACAATGTCAGTTCTTACTATTCTCCAAGATAAGTGGAGATAGCACATCTGTTTTTGGGGCACAGTACATATATAAATATTTCCTTCAGTGCAGAGTAATTACCAAATCTTCTTTTCGTCAGAAAGTTGGCTGTAACATTCAGCAAAGAAATATTAACACCCATCTATCAAAAATTCCCTCCTCAGCTTGAAGGCTCTTCTATGATAGATGCCAGTAAATTAAAAGAAGCATCCTCAGAGTCAGCTGTGTAGGAATTATGTGGAACAATTGTCATGATAACCATTCAGTCTTTGTAATTTTACAAAACATTCTTTGTATTAAAATTACTTATCACAAACTATTATAAAACTGACAAGCCATTGAAATTTAACAATTAAATAACATCACACTTTTAAATATTATCTTTGCTTCTGCTTCACTCCTGTAAATGAAAAGTATGACAAACTGCAGACTGCAGTGACCTGTCACAGAATATATAGTAGTCTCTGAGGTGGACTTCTATTAGCTGTCAAAGGTTTTGCACCCGATTTTTAGATTTGCTGTAAATGACATTAAACCATGTGTTGTTTGAACTTAAAATGTTTGATATTGATAATACAAAACAGCATTTTGTAAGAGAAAATAAGAATGGTATTCATTTTTGCTGATATATTAGTGCTATTTCTTGGTTTCCAATGCCATTTTATCTTGAAAAGTGGAATAAAAAACAAGCAAAACTTTGCAAGGATAGAGTGTAAGTTCTCATCTTGTGTACTAAAATGATACACCTGTTCTTGGCCATTGCATAATTAAATGGAGGTGCAAAATCTGCAGAAGTTACAATCCACTTAGAAATATTGAAACTCAAAGGTTATGCTGTATCCAAAGAAATTCCTAGTTTTATTAAAAAACACACAAGTCTCATATTTCTTGACACATATTGGTTGTAAATATATTTTATGCCCAAATATTAAATAGCACTCTAATAATATTTGCATGGTTTTTTTTAATGAACACAGGTAGCAGAAATGCCAGCTAGACCCATACTTCAAAATGAAGGCATTGATGTTTATAATTTACTTACTTCTTATGTAGCCGAACATAATATGAATTTAAGGCCATGCATTCTGTTGTTTATCTGAATTTCTTCTTCAGCTTTTGTCACTCTATTTTTATTTTTTCTGTATGTTTTACCAATTCTTTAAAAGATATTTTATTTTCAAAACCAGTGATGTAATTAAAGGCAACATTTATTTTTATGTTTTCCTTTATGACAAACGGAGTCTTCTATTGTCCATAATATTTTGTAGATGAAAAAATGGACCAAAAAAAATTCATAACAGGTCCTGATCTCTTTTTCCTGCAGCTCTCAATATCAAAATGAGTTTCTATTCAAAATGTCAGGATTTCAAGATCTTCAGATGCAAGGAATTTAAAGATTCAAAACCACCTGGATTACCCAAGCCAAGTAGCATACAAAAACCTGTGCTGAGAAAAGCTGCATAGAAGAGTTATATTTGATGAGGCCAAAGAGAATAACTTCTCTTACTTTAGTGAGAGATTCAGCAAATCATGAAATTTAAGAAAATTAACAAAACGTATGGATTTTTTTTGTCAGTGCACTAAATCATTGGAGAAGCAAAGTAAGAGAATTGACAGTAAAAAGGGGGAATACCTCTCATATAAACAGATTTGCTGTGGAAGGAATAAAGCCCACCCCCCACAAAAAAAAGAAAGTCATTTGTTTGTAAAGCTAAGATTAGTTGACAGGCTAATTGTGTTAAAAATCTATTACATTTAGAACATTCACCTGTTTCATCCAACAATATATTTTTATAAAATTTTACTTTTTAAGTATGTTACATTAATTTTTTAAGCAGCCTCGCATTGTTATGCTTTTAAATCTGACATATATTCTTTCTAAAGGAAGAATTTATGAAGCAGTCATTCCAGTTTTTCCTCCATCCCATCCTTCCTTTTTCATAGTAAGTCAGTTTGCTCAGTTCCTTTTAAATTTTCATATTCTAAATAAGTATTTTCATTTCTAGTCCTTGCTGTCATGAAGCTGTGGGGACTGCTGACAAAATATCCTTGTCATTTCTGATCTTTTTTGGTTTTGTTTTTGTTGTGAGTGCAGAAAAAAAACATAGAGATCAGATGGGCAGAACTGTTTGCAAACAGCAAATGTCCATGAACTAGTCCCCCAAGTCTTAATGATTTCAAGACACATTCTCCATTTTCATTACATGTTGTGTTATCACAAGGTTGAAGTTAGCTAACACTTTAGCTGATAAGTGATATGTGCTGATTCTTTGTATATTCTCAAACTTCCATGAGTAAACTGTTGTTTGTTTTCTTTTTATTAAGCTAATTGATATGAAATTAGGACTCTTTACCATGTTTGCATATGTGAACATACTGACACAGATTGAAAGAGACAATAGATGAAAAAGTAATGAAAGGAAATTCCATAGGCTGAGATGCAATGCTGAGTGGTCGGGAGTATGCCTTTCTGATCTGAGTATCTGCATAGACAGAAGACCTTTTACTACTCCTCAAGTAGTTTGTGGCTGCATTCCCAAGTTCCTAAAAGACACGAGGAAGAAATTCAGGCTGAAAAGTTAAATGGTGGTGGTTCACTAAAACTGGGTGAAGAAAGGAGGCAAGTAAATACAGCCCATAAATACCAGCAGTTTTACATTTATGCCCTTTACTTGAGGAAATGTGAAAAGTTTCTGAAAAACTGTGATGCACAGAGAGTGTGGGTGGTACATTTCTTGGCCATATCATCAGGAATATTCTGCTGGTGGTCATGGGGCAGAGAGGTATTCCCTCAATCCTGATTGCTTCTTACCCTCCTGTGATGTTGCCACAAATAGCCTGCCCTGACTTTATCTAGCTTAAGGTCCAGGGTGGCACACAGAAACAGAATCAAAATAGCTGGTGAGACAAATGTAACTCTTCCACAGGGCTCACACTCTGCCCTAGGGTTTCCTTTTGTTATGGGCTGATCTGTTACAGACTTCAGGGCCCCTCCTCTGCTTTGCATTTGAATGAATGAGTTTTCTGAAAACATACTAGTTGCACAGTTGTCAGTCTCTTTTATGAACTCAGCCGCAGTACTATCTCTGTCAAGGGCCTCTTATAGATTAAAATCTTCCATTTTTTTTCTCTCCCCATTGTAGTTTTAATTTCTGCACCACAAGAGTTGAAAGCCTCTCTACTCACAGCAATAAGTCATTAGCCTCAATCTTGAATTGTCCCCAAATGCTTATAACTTATTTTCCTTTCTCCCCAGTATTTCTTAAAACCTTCTGGTGCAGTTAGCACTTTACCATCTGCTGCCTTCATTACACTGCAGTAGGGAATGACTGGTCTGAGTGGTGTTTTCTGAACCGTGATGAAAAGTGTGTCTGCGTTCCCATTTCTCACTGTGCTATGCTAGCATACTACATTCTATCTGCTGATCTATTATTGTCTCTCTTTAGCCACTGAATGCAGCATCTTTCAGGCTAGATACTTGCAGTTTAATTCTACTTATCTCATTGTCCCTTCTCCACTAATTTGTTTCATCTCCCTTTTTCTCTCACCACTGAGTAATAAGTCACCTCTTCTCTACCTATTGCTTCCACTCTCCATAGTTTATTTATCATGGTTTTCATGCTGTCTAGGATGACATATTTTGCTCCAGTCCAGTGCTTATTAACATCCTGTCAAAAAGCGATTACCTTTACACCCCCTTCTCAACTTCAACATGATATAGAGGCGTGGAAAGACTATAAACTGACAGGTGTGAAGGGGCATTGGCTGTCTCTGTCTCAGTATAGAAAGTGCATCTGTACCAACTTTTTCTAGGTAATTCAGAGAAAAATGACAGGAATGGGTGAAAATTATAAATACATTGTATTAAGGCAGGTAGTTTCAAAACAATTGTGTCTTCCTCTCTAATAAGTCTGTGATTTGTTATGTCTCAAGAAGGAGTAAATTTTGACTCATTTTCATGCTGAAGCCTGAGCTTCATTTCTAAATTACTTGAAGTGGGTGGGAATCACCCAGTTAAATAGAGTTCAGCCTGGACCAGAGTAGCATTAATTTCTATACACTATGCTGCAATAAGGAAGTGTCTGTGAGTCTGTTCTGGCTGGTCTGACTCCATTTACATCCTAGCATAGGCTGTGTTGGGGTTAGCCTATCAATGGCTGGCTAACCTGAGACTATCTCTGTACTCCAGGCTTTCACTGTGCCTGGGAAATCCTAAATCTGATTCCTGACATTATCACTCACTTTGTATGTGAGCATGAGAAAGACAATCTGTGTGTAGGCTTATTCTGCCACCTGTAAGTAAGACATTAGAGTTCATCTGCTGCAGAGCACACTTTTGTGCATACTGTAAAGATTCCAAGAACTCATCTACAAGGCTCTGAAAAAGATAACATCACACTAGAATAATCACACTGACTTAATGTACTATACTGGTGGAAAAGAGGGCAGTTCAGGCTTTAACCTTTTGCTGATACAATCCTTCCATGTGTAAGTACCATCGATGACCTAATAATAAACTCACATGCACTTGGCAGAGATACAGGTGGGTGCCGTGAGGGCATACTCGTATATAAAGTTTAGGACAAACTTCAGAGTTTCTCTCATCTGCTGACTTTCTTACTATTGAAAATACTTCTGCACTGGTCAAGGTGTAGAGGAAAATTACTTTTAAATTATGAATTGGAGTTTTGGTCATATTTTATTTTTTCTAATGGAAGTAAAAATCTTTCCTATGTGAGACAAACATTCATAACTGGACAGCCTGTGAAATCTGGGAGTACACTGTATTATACAGTCAGTTAAATTGTTAGTTTTCTGATGCTGTAATAAGAATGACAAATTTTGTTAGCTCCCCACAGAGCACAGTGATTTCCATTCATCTGTCATTCAGGTGCAGAAAGTTATCATCAGAAAGCTATCATCAGAAAATTCTCCCCATATTGTTTAATCAATGGGTATAATAAGGCATGTACAAATAATGTTACTTGTGAAGTCTATTAAGATTTTCAGAAAAAAAAAAATTGTATGTGCCTTTTGATCAACTCTGCTGACTTCTGCTACAAAATTCTGAAAACCTGGCCCTAACAGTGTTTTCAGACATTTGAGAAATTTTATAACTGTCATCCTATTGAGGATTATAAATTTTGCAAAGCTATGTTTCTTGAACTTTGCAATCCTTACCTTCTTAGCACTGTTTGTAAGCAGTGACAAATTCTGCTTTAAATCTCTCCAGGATTGTGTCAGAAACAAGTCTAAGATATTTTACCTGTACACAGGCCTGTCCACTGTTAATAGAAGCTCCTCATAAACTGAAACTGAAATTGGGGGCACTTCGTTTCCCAAAGATCCAACAAGAAAGTAGTTAACTTCAGCCAACATTGCTGTGCTTATGCCAGGGCAAGCCAAATTTGAAAACACAAATTTGAAATTTTAAAATTGTTCAGAATAGACTTGGCGCTACAGTTTTCTTAAAAACAGACAGAAGCCCAACAGTAAGCCCTTCACTTGCTTTCTAAAAAGAAGGGAATTTCTGCTAGCCATCACTGCTGATTACTGTCTAAAATCATCCTGAACTGGATCTTTTATACAGCTTCTGTAGTTTTACCAATACTTGTCAATTTGGTCCTGCTGTAAAGAGTGGTCTTTGTTACAGAAATGGCAGTAATAGGTGTTCAGTTTCTCACGGCAGCATGATCTGTAGCCTTAGTGCTTGTATGTGATGTTCTTCCAGTTATGGCTGTGTAGGTGCTGAAGGTATTGCAAAAGGGGGATGTTAGCAACCACTGAGTAGGTATGGAATCAAAGCAATGACTAATCTAGGTCTGGAATTTTTTTTTTTTTTTCTGAAAATTTGGAATATGGTTTTGCTCAGCTTATTTCATCTGCATATAATTATGAGAATACAAGTTAGCTTACATTTTAAAAACCTGATAATCATAGAATCACAAAATGGTTTGTGTTGGAAGGGACCTTAAAGCTCATTTAGTTCCAACTTCTGTGCCATGAGCAGAGACATCTTCCACTAAACCAGGTTGCTCAAAGTCCCATCCAGCCTGGCCTTGAACACTACCGGGGATGGGGCAGCCACAGCTTCTCTGCGCAATCTGTTCCAGTGCCTCACTACTCTCATAGTGAAGATTACTTTCCTAATAATTCCTTCCTAATATAGGTCTTCCTATTGATCTTTTATGTCATAAAACATTAAGCCTTTGATTAGTTATGCAGATAAAAACCTTTTTATGCTTAAAAAAAAAGGTGCCCAAATTTGAACTGAAACCTAGTTTTTCTTCTAATAGTTTGTTCTGTTTATTAATCACAGTAATTTTTTTTTATATGACTGCCCTTCTGTTTGAAAATTTAATTTGTCCTCAGAGAACCATATTTTTACCACTATATTAATAATATCTTTAGTAGTAGTAGCAGCAGCAGCAGCAGCAGTAGTAGTAGTAGTAGTAGTAGTAGTAGTGCTGATGATAAGATCACCCTAGAAGAGGAAAGGCTTAAAATCAAGAATAGAGAGTAAATTTATCTACATAAAAAGTAAAATTTGAGTTATATAGATTTTGGGTAACAGATATATGTTACTTAATCTGAAAAAAAAAAAAAAAAAGAAGTCGACAGTGATTGATCAGAAAGTTAATGTCTTAATTAAGAAGATGTATTTCAAATAACAGCACAGGAAAGGAAAACATTTTTTCATTGTTATGTCAAATTTATGAAAGAAATAACAGAATTGTGAAATGCACTATTATTTGGTTACCCTTGGTAGAGAAAAAAAACATGGTTTAGCTAGGTACTGCTGAGGCATAAAATGCCAGCCACCCCAGCAAGAAAATGAAGACAGACTGTTTAATTTCAGTTGGAACAGAATAGAGTCTTGTCCTGTTGTTGGCAAGTGTAAAGTCTTCATTTACCTGTCCTTCTTCCTCGGAAAGAGTCTCTGTTTTCTGATAATATGACTGAGCTCATTTCTCGCTTTTCTTCACTAGGCAATAATTTGTTCCCCTTTTGCTTTTTTAGTCACTCAGTGAAAAGGAATCACCTTTGAGATCTCTAGCCCTCATTGAGACTTTGACTAAATGTCGTGGTTTAAACCCTAGCCAGACAGCTTGTTCACTCACTCCCAGTGAGTGGTGCCGGGCTGAGAGCAATCAAGGGTCATCCCCCCCCCCACCCCGGGGCGCTCCCCTTCCCCGCTCCCGGAGGAATGGGGAGGAGGATCGAAAGAGTGCAACTCCCACGGGTTGAGACAAGAACAGTCCCGCAACCAATGTACAACACAAATCACCACCGCTACCACCAACGACAACAACAATAAGAGAAAATAACAAGGATAGAGAATACAATACCACTG
>NW_026640612.1:0-610 GCF_028554395.1 Pezoporus wallicus
TAGACGTTCGTGCTCTACTGACTGTGCTGCTGGGAAGCCAAGAGCAACGAGCAGAGAAGTTGGATTCAAATGAACTTCTCGGTATGAAAGTGAGGAGCGACAGCAATGATGGAGGCACTGTTGCAAAGCTGACTGTGTGCAGAAGATTCAGAGCACCAGCTTTCCCTCCTGGCTCTTCGATTGTGGGAGCAGACGGCAACTGTTCGTGCTCTACTCACTGTGCTGCTGGGCAGCCGAGAGCAAGCTCCGAAGAGGGTGCATTCAAATGGACCTTTAGGTATGAAAGCGAGGAGCGACAGCAATGATGGTGACACCGTTGCAAAGCTGACTGTGTGCTGAAGATGCCCAGCACATGCTTTCCCTCCTGGCTCTTCGACTCTGGGAGCAGACGGCAATGTTCGTGCTCTACTCACTGTGCTGCTGGGCAGCCGAGAGCAAGCTGGAGAAGAGGGTGCATTCAAATGGACCTTTCGGTATGAAAGTGAGGAGCGACAGCAATGATGGTGACACCGTTGCAAAGCTGACTGTGTGCTGAAGATGCCCAGCACATGCTTTCCCTCCCGGCTCTTCGGCTCTGGGAGCAGAAGCCAGAAGTTTCGTACACTAATCG
>NW_026640613.1:0-597 GCF_028554395.1 Pezoporus wallicus
AGCAGTCCCTGGGGACCATCCCATCCCAGTATCCCTGGTACCATTGTACCAGCAGTCCCTGGGACCATCCCATCCCAGTATCCCTGGGTACCATTGTACCAGCAGTCCCTGGGGACCATCCCATCCCAGTATCCCTGGGTACCATTGTATCAGCAGTCCCTGGGGACCATCCCATCCCAGTATCCCTGGGTACCATTATGTCAGCAGTCCCTGGGGACCATCCCATCCCAGTATCCCTGGGGACCATTTTGTCAGCAGTCCCTGGGGACCATCCCATCCCAGTATCCCTGGGGACCATTTTGTCAGCAGTCCCTGGGGACCATCCCATCCCAGTATCCCTGGGGACCATTGTGTCAGCAGTCCCTGGGGACCATCCCATCCCAGTATCCCTGGGGACCATTGTACCAGCAGTCCCTGGGGACCATCCCATCCCAGTATCCCTGGGGACCATTGTGTCAGTAGTCCCTGGGGATCATCCCATCCCAGTATCCCTGGGTACCATTGTGTCAGCAGTCCCTGGGGACCATCCCATCCCAGTATCCCTGGGGACCATTGTACCAGCAGTCCCTGGGGACCATCCCATCCCAGTATCCCTGG
>NW_026640614.1:0-61019 GCF_028554395.1 Pezoporus wallicus
AAGACATAGCTGTGAACAACAGAGACCCTGAGTTCGACCCAGGATCAGCCCCCGAATCCCCTGAATCCGAGCCAGATTTATATCCTCTGCTTCCAGACTCTGACTCTTCGTCTCCCGGGTCGGTCTGCTCAGACTCACTGGCCCTGGAGACGCTCAGCTGCAACAATGGTTAACCAAAGATGCAATCATTACTGGTGAATTTTCTGCAATGGGCATCTCTGTATATCCTGTGTTTACTACACAGCAGGGGGCTAAAGAGTGGGAAGCTTTTGATCTCAAAATAGTTAAGGAGGCCTGACAAGCAGTGACCACGTATGGGTTAAAATCCTCTTATACTCAAGCTGTATATGTTATGATTTTATTTTTTGCGATTGACGGGGGAGCCCATACAGTTTCTCTGTGATACTCATGTCCTAGAAGTTGGTAAATATAAGTATGTCCAGGTTTCTATCAACCCTTGGAGACCTTTGTAGATACTGCTGGCCACTTCTTCCAACATAGGCTGGCCGCCTGTGTCGGAATGAGTGTGCATTTTGGTCAGTATAAAAGCCCAAGCCTCGTACAATGCGGGGGAGGCAGAGCCTCTGCGGGGACGCCCGCTAAGGTTGAGCCTGCCACCTCGCACTGCAATGATGCTTCTCGGAGCTGGTTTGCTGTTAGTCTCCACAGGGTCCTTGTGCCACATTCTGTACGTGGGACTGTAGTGGGAGTAATGATTGTCTGGATTTTGTGCTTCAAATATTGTAATTGTGTGGCATGTGCTTGTGGGATCCCATACGCATGTGTGTGTGCTGAGGGCAGACGGTGTTCTGTGTATTTTTCTTGTTGTTGGGTTCATGTAAAAGCTTTTGACGGGCAGTTTAACATTTCAGGCATGAAAGGGTTAATGTAAAAGTGCGGCTGCCGGCAGGTATTTATGGTTGCTGCTGAAGCAGGCAGGCTGCTATGGCTGCTGCCCAGCAGGCCGGCGTTTGCAGGGAAAAAAAAAAAAAGAAAGGGGGGAGATAGAGTAATGATGCTGCAAATATGCAGTTTAACCTGTCTACTTCTCAAGAACTGATAACCTGGGAGAGGGGGTGTATTTGTGTCCTCCTGCCTACAGGTCCATGGCGACTGCCTGCAAAGTTTGTGAAGCCTTGCCATGAGCTGGACAGACGAATGGAAAAACCTGATGCCTCAGCTACAGGAGCTGACCGTGAATACCCCAAGCAGAATGAGATTGAGTTCTCACACCTGTGTTTAACCAATTATATGTTAGTCACTAAGGGTCTTCAAGGCATGTATCCAATCATAATATGCCAAATCCCTGTAAATGCTTCGCCTGGGGCCTTGGCTCAGTTAAACAAGCTAGGCTACTGGCTTGCTAAGCAGACAAATGCTACATCGAAGGCAATTTCTGATTTGTTGTTTGATGTTGACTCTGTGAGACATGCAACATTGCAGAACCTTTTGTTGTTGGAACAGGGACATGGATGTGAAGAGTTTGATGGAATGTGTTGTATGAATCTTTCTGATCATTCTAATTCGATGCACGCACAGCTGAAAACCCTGGCTCAGCTTACCCAGCAATTGCAAGTGAGCAATGACCTAGGGATAACTAAATGGTTGTCCTCATGCGGTATTACAGGTTGACTTAAAACACTGCTATTTGAAGGACTGCGCTTATGTATCATTGTTATTTCAATCATTGTAGTTGTTAGACTTGCTTATAGTTGCGTGGTGAAAACAAGTGAACAGAACGACCCACAATGTTTTGCTCGCACAAAAGAAAAAGGGGGGAATTGTTGCAGAATGGCTCCAAGAGCAAGGCCATGGATCCTTAGAGGCCTTGTGTGAGCAAAGCAAGGTGTAGGCCTCACAGGTAACCGGATACCGGATGTGGGAGGAGAATGTGAAGGAAGCTGTGTAGAACTAACCAATACTGTTCTGACTAGTAGGCGTGGCTAAACACCACGTGGATATAAGTGAAGTGCGCCACAAATAAAGTTGAAGCTTGCTTATCACCCATATTGGGTTGGCGTGTCTTGCTTCTCCTCACCGCTAACAGACAGGCTTTAATTTTTTCTCCTTTTCAGGTAATATCAATTCTAATTTTTAAGATTTTTTTCTCACTAGAGTGCATAAAAATATGTAAAGTCAGGTTTGGGTCTTATCCAGGGTTAGACGACGATATAGGAGGACCAAGAGATTTTCCCCGAAGCTGGAATGTCATGAGCGGCAGGGTATGTGGGATAGTATGGGCATGTATCTAGGCCAATGGGCCCCTCCAGTGCTTTGGAACTTCACCACTGAATGAGTGCAAAATCCAGAAAAACTAGTAAAACACTTGTCCTGGTCTAAGCCCAGCCTGTCACTCAGAAACCATGCATCTGTTCGCTCATTCCCCCCTGCTTCCTCCCCCAACTCCTGGAGGGATGGGGAGGAGAATTGAAAGAATGTAACTCCCTTGGGTTGAGATAACAGTCCAGCAACTAATGTATAACATAAAACCACTACTGCCACCACCAATAATTATAATGATAACATAAATAACAAGGGAAGAGAATACAACTGCTCACCACCTGCCAATGGATATACAGCCCAACCTGAGCAGTGAACTAACCCTTCTGGGTAACAACCCTCAGTTTCTACACTGGGCATGACGTGCTGTGGTATGAAATTTCTCTTTGGATAGTTTGGGTCAGGTGTCATGTCTCTGCTTCCTCCCGGCTTCCCCTCCTCCCTGCAGAGCATGAGACTCAGGGAGTCCTTGGTCAGAGCAAACATTACTGAGCAGCAACTAAAAACATCGGTGTTATCAGCGCTGTTCCCAGGCTGAAAGTCAAAAACACAGCACTGCACCAGCTACTAAGAAGAAGAAAAATGACTCCTGCTGCTGAACCCAAGACAAACTCTTAAATGAGGTTTGTTGTCATCCTGGTCATACCAGAGAGGGATAAATCATGGCAATGTGCAGGGGCTTGGCCTATGCTTACAGAGACCTGTTGTATACTATCCAGTATCTGGAACGGAAAAAAAATGTTTCTGGATCTGATGGCAAAGCAACAGTCAACGCAGCTACTCCAGCTCCAAATACAGCAGCTACACCTGCCCCAGTGAAAAGTACAGCAGCTACTCAAACTCTGACTGCAAAAGATAAAGCAGCTACTCCAACTCCAAGTACAGCAACTACACCAACCCCAGCAACAAGTACAGCAGCTACTGAAACTCCTACTACCACAGACAGTGCAGCTACTCCAGCTCCAAGCACAGCAACTACACCACCCCCAGCGACACGTACAGCAGCTACCCAAACCCCGACAACAGATACTGCAGTTACTCCAACCACAGTGATAATCACTGCAGCTAAACCAGAGGACCAATTTGTGCCAATATTGGTTGCCCCTGTACGCAAGGGGAAAAGCAAAAAAGAGGCAAGATAGATGAAGAAAGATGAATAATCAGTGCACTTACGACATGGGACAGCATCTGATTAGGAGTTATTATTACATGAACCAGAGGAAGAGGAAGAATAAGAGGTGACTTCTTGACCCCGGACAAGCTACAGAATATGTGAAAAGATTTTACCTGTCGACCAGGAGAGCACATCATCACCTGGTTGCTCCAATGCCGGGACAATTGAGCCGACAGTCACGAACAAGAAGGTAGGGAAGCTGGTGGTGATAGTACGTAGATGCTCATGTACTCAAGCGTCGGGCCACTGAGGAACACCAGAACAACCAACAAGTGGATAAAGCGGCTAAGATTGAAGTGGCTCAGATGGACTTAGATTGACAACATAAGGGTGAATTATTTTTGGCCCAGTGGTCCCATGACACTTCTGGCCATCAAGACAGAGAAGCAACATATAGATGGGCTCGTGACCAAGGGGTGGACTTAACAATGGACACTATTGCCCAGGTTATTCACGACTGTGAAACGTGCTGAAATTAAGCAAGCCAAGCTTTTAAAGCCCCTCTGGTAGGGAGGACAATGGCTGAAGTACAAATATAGGGAGGCCAGGCAGATTGATTACACCACACTCCCACCAGCCCACCAAGGCAAGCACCATGTGCTTACCATGGAGGAAGCAACCCTCTGATGGCTGGAAACGTATGCTGTGCCCCACACCACTGCCCGGAACACTATCTTGAGCCTTGAGAAACAGATTTTGTGGCAACACGGCACCCCAGAGAGAACTGAGTCAGACAATGGGACTCATTTCAGGAATAACCTTATAAACACATGGGCCAAAGAACATGGCATTGAGTGGGTATATTACATCCCCTACATGCACCAGCCTCTGGGAAAACCGAATGGTACAATGGGCTGTTAAAACCTACACTGAGATCAGTGAGTGCTGGGACTTTCAAACATTGGAATACACACTTACCAAAGGCCACCTGGTTGGTCAACACCAGAGCATCTGCCATGTAGGATCTACCAGTCAGAACATTTACATACTGTAGAAGGGGATAAAGATCCTGTGGTGCACATAAAGAATTTGCTGGGGAAGACAGTCTGGGTTATTCCTGCTTCAGGTAAAGGCAAGCCCACTCATGGGATTGCTTTTGCTCAGGGACCCAGATATACTTGGTGGGTAATGTGGGAAGATGAGGAAGTCCGATTTGTACCTCAAGGGAATTTGATTTTAGGGGAAAACAGTCAATGAACTCAACTGTACACTGTTGCCTTCTATGTAGCACATTTATAGCCCACCAACTAGATGTCTTCAGGTCACCAGGAACTGGCCCTAACTTCCCTCTGACCGTCACTCCAACAAAGAACGAGCTTTGATGAAACCAGATGATTTCTGTGGTGTCATCAGCAGGTAACAATCCAACACTGCACACAGCCTCTCTCTGGCTCTGAAAGACTGTTACAAGAGATGGAGCCCGACATCATGGACCAGATGAACTCATCAGGTTTATAGGAATTGTTGCATGCAGTAAGGAATGATCTATGTGTGTGTGTGTGTATGCATATGTATATATATGAGGCAAAAGCAATGGCATATTGAAAAATGTGGGATCTGAGCATGACATGAATGGTATGGAATAAGGGGTAGATACTGTCCTGGGTTCAGCAGTAGCAGTCATTTTTCTCCTTCTTGGTAGCTGGTGCAGTGCTATGTTTTTGACTTTCAGCCTGAGAACAATGCTGATAACACAGATGTTTTTAGTTGCTTCTCAGTTATGCTTACTCTGACTAAGGACTTCCTGAGCCTCATGCTCTGCCAGGGAGGAGGGGAAGCCGGGAGGAAGCAGAGACAGGACCCCTGACCCAAACTAGCCAAAGGGGTATTCCATACCACAGCACATCATGTCCACTATATAACCTGGGGGCAGTTATGCCGAAGGGCTAGATCACTACTCGGGTCAGGCTCCGTATTGGTCAGTGGATGGTGAGCAGTTGTATTCTCTCCCCTTGTTATTTCCCTTATCTTTATTATTATTGGTGGTAGTAGTAATGGTTTGTGTTATATCTTAGTTACTAGACTGTTCTTATCTTAACCCGTGGGTGTTACATTCTTTTGTTTCTCCTTCCCATCCCTCTGGGATCTGGGGGAGGAAGCAGGGAGAGTGAGCGAGCAGCTGTGTGGTTCTGGGTTGCCAGCTGGGTTTAAACCACGACACTTCATGCGGCAGAAATGCATATTTCTCTACTGTGTCCACTTCCCATGAAGTCATCCTATGTACAGTACTTTGTGGTATCTTCTAAGGGTATTTCTGAGAGCATGGACTTTTCAGACATTCAGAGAAAATTCTGCAAAAAAAAAAAGTATATCATTTTAATTTATTTTGAAGGGGCATCCTACATGTTCACACCACTTTTATTTGTATGTGTCGTGGTTTAAACCCAGTCAGGTAACTCGTTCACTCACCCCCCCCCCTCCCTTCTTTCCCTCCCCCTACTCCCGGAGGGATGGAGAGGAGAATCGAAAAGAATGCAACTCCCACGGGTTGAGATAAGAACAGTTTAGTAACTAAGGTATAACACAGATCACTACTGCTACCACCTTGGATGAATGATAATAATGATAAAGGAAATAACAAGGGAAGAGAATACAACACCTCAGCACCAGCAGACCGATAACTTGCCCCCCCTCAGCCCGACCAAGCACCGACCGATACCTCCTCCAACCCTGCAGTCTCCCAGCCCTTCCGGCTAACTCCCAGTTACATCCTGGGCATGACGTGCTGTGGTATGGAATACCTCTTTGGTCAGTTTGGGTAAGGTGTCCTGTCTCTGCTTCCTCCTGGCTTCCCCTCCCCCTGGCAGAGCATGAGGCTCACAAAGTCCTTGGCCAAACCAAAACATCTCTATCAGCTCTGTTCCCAGGCTGAAAGTCAAAACACAGCACTGCATCAGCTACCAAGAAGGGGAAAAATGACTGCTACTGCTGAACCCAGGACAGTATGATATAGCCACACTTTATTTTCTTGACTCCTGATCCCTAGCCCTTTCCACTATGTATTTTCTAGGATTTTTTCTCTTCCCCATGCTCAAGGCTACTTATGAAGGATATGCTCTGTACCAGTTGACCAGACAGGACAAGGATGTATTCTTGTTAAAAGCCAAAAGACATCATCAACCTGATCCTACGGCACATTCCACTTTGCAGAGGTTTACAAGGTGTTAAATATAACTTTCTATAAACATATTATGAACTAATACATGGTTGTTCACTATGTCTCATGGATTAAAGTTAATATAATAGCCTGGTGATATGCTGGACTATTCAACAGCCTATCAAAACTATACACTAAGTCAGTTATAAATGTTATTATGTGAACCCAAATGGAATTGGAGTATGATAGGTAAGGCTTAGGAAGTCCCTGACTTCACTGTAAATAACTGACGAATTTATAAATGTAGAACATCAGGCACAAAAATGGAAAAGCTTGCCTGAGTCAGTGGAACATAATCCAGCCAGGGTGATCATCTGTGTTTCTTCTTGTTGATTACCCTGCATGTATTTTCAGTGTATTTTTAAGACAATTTTGTAGAACACATACCAGCTGAGCACTGACAAACTAACTGGGTATGTCTCTGATCCAACTAGTTAAGATTTTTTGGCTGATCTGCATTGTGGAGGCAGTGTTCTCATGGGAGAATGGATAATTGGTACATAAACTCTGAATAATTCTGAAAGATACAGCAAGGTCATGAGAGGCCTGAGGAAGCTTAAGCAAGCAAGATAAGAAGCAGCTGGATTTCACGGAGTTAATGAGAACTGTGGACTGTTGGCAAGCTTTCAAGGTCAAGTTCTCACACCTGTGCTTAACCAATTATATGTTAGTCCCTAAGGGTCTTCAAGACATGTATCCAATCATAATATGCCAAATCACTGTAAGTGCATGTAAGAAATAGTATATAAGGAGTTAAGGCTTTGTAATAAATGGCTTTTGTCTGATCACATTGATCTCTGAGTCCATATTTTTTCTGCGGCATGGCATATTTTGTTTCCAGCTCTTATGAACCCTTATATCATGAAGAACAGAACATGACTAGGACTGCTACAACATACTAGATGTTAAAGAAAATTCTGTGCCCTAGCAGTCTCAGATGTCAGATTATTATGGGTCAATTGCTGAGGTGAGTAGCTCGAGAGAGGCCGCCCTCACCCCCGGATCGGGGGGGGGGAGATCAGCGCCCAGGAGCCCCAACTCAGAGCGGCAAGAGCCACCGAGGGAGCCTCAAGTCCTCGACAGAACCTGCACAGTAGCCGGCAGCTCAGCTGAGGCGAGCAGCTGACTCACACAGGGCGGAGCCTGAAGCAGCGGCACCAGCCCTGACTGGTTAAAAACCTTCCCCAGGGAGCGTGGGTGTCCAGGAGTGGGGTGAGCAAAGCCGGTTGGGGCAGTTTGTGCGGGCAGGGGAGCGGGATGGTGAGCGCTCGTCGTATGATCAGGGCCTGGTCTGGGAGCTCTGCTCTGGCTGCCCCGGCTGCCCCGGCTGCCCCCGGCGGTGGCCAGCGTAGGTACCCAGACAGAGCCGATGAGAGGGGAGGTTGCAGTGCAGAGCTCTGAGTGTAGAGAGTGCCTGCACTGGTCTCCTGAGGGGAGGGTGCACAATGGGCAGGGCTGCACTCAGTGCTCCCTGGTGGAGGTGCTCCTGCAGCAGGTGGCTGAGCTGCAGGATGCTGTTAATAGACTGCGAGATCTCAGGGAAGCTGAGAGGAAGCAGGAATGCTTGCTCCACACCCAAACTGTCCAGGGGCCTCAAGCTTCACCTCTACCTCATGAAGGAAGAAGGAGGCCGTTAACCTGGAAAACTGGGAATTAGTAACAAAAAAAAACAACGAAAAAAAGAAGAAAAAGGACAGCCAAAAGCCAGGGGCTTCCCCCTAAATCCCTTGTCTCCACGCAGAACAGCTTTGCTGTCCTGAAGGGGGCTAATGAGGAAGCGCACTCGAGCCAGAAACAGCCAACTGATGCACTGCTAAAGAAAATCTCTACTGGTGCCGTTAGGAAAAAGCGGCGAGTCGTAGTAGTAGGGGACTCTACACTGAAAGGGACAGAAGCACTCATCTGCTGGCCAGACCCCTTCTCAAGGGAGGTGTGTTGCCTACCAGGGGCACGGACCAGGGATGTGGCAGTAAGGCTGCCTGCTCTAGTAAGTCCCACGGATTATTACCCACTCCTGGTGATACATGTGGGTGCTAGGGACATAGATAGTAGTAGCCTGGGGAGCATAAAGAAGGACTACAGAGCCCTGGGGGAGGTGGTTAGGGGCTCTGGAGCTCAGGTGGTCTTTTCATCAATTCTCCAGGGTACAGGGGAGGACCTAAAAAAACCTAGGAGGATTAGCCAGGTTAATAACTGGTTAAAAGGGTGGTGTCATAGTCAGGGGTTTGGGTGTCTTGAACATGGGACCCAAGCTTGTAGGCCAGGTCTAGTGGGGGCTGGTGGAGCTGGTCTGACAAAAAAAAAGGAGCTGTTTTTGTAGGAGACTTCCCAGACTGGTCAAGGAAGCTTTAAACTAGACGTGTTGGGGGAGGGGGGCATCATTCCATTCCAACACTCCCAGTCAGTTGACAGCAACTATAATAAATGCTCAGAGCAATGTAAAGATATTCCAGCCGCTCCAGCCAATGAGCCGGCTTTATTTGGAGCTCGGCTCAGATACCTCTATACAAATGCCCGTAGCATGGGGAACAAGCAAGAGGAATTAGAGATGTGGGCACATCTACAGGGGTATGATATAATAGGCATCACAGAAACATGGTGGGATGGTTCCTATGACTGGAGTGTTGGAATGGAAGGTTACAGGCTCTTTAGGAAGCACAGGCCTGGCAGGTGGGGAGGGGGAGTTGCCCTTTATGTTAGGGATAGGCTGGAGAGTATGGAACTCTGGGGACAGGTGAGCAGTTGACAGAGAGTTTGTGGGTCAGGGTTAAAGGGAATATAGCTATGGGAGACATTACTGTGGGCATCTGTTACAGACCGCCTGATCAAGGAGAACCTGCGGATGAAGCACTCCATAGACAGATAGGAAAAGCCTCACGCTCGCAGGCCCTTGTTCTCATGGGTGACTTCAACCACCCTGACATCCGTTGGAAGGACGGTATAGCCCGGCACAAGCAATCCAGGAGGTTCCTCCATTGTGTAGAAGACAACTTCCTTCTGCAAGTAATAGAGAAGCTGACAAGGACAGGTGCCATGCTTGACCTCGTGCTCACCAACAGGGAAGGGTTCGTTGTAAATGTGATGCTCCAGGGCAGCCTTGGATGCAGCAATCATGAGATGCTCGAATTTGAGATCCTCAGGACAGTGAGAAGAGCGTGCAGCAAGCTCACTGCCCTGGACTTCAAAGGAGCAGACTTTGGCCTCTTCAGGAACCTGCTTAGGAAGGTTCCATGGGATACAGCCCTAGAGGGCAGAGGGGCCCAAGACTGTTGGTTGATATTCAAGGATCACCTGCTGCAAGCTCAGGAGTGTTGCATCCCAACTAGAAGGAAGTGCAGCAGGAGGGCCAGGCGACCTACTTGAATGGATAAGGAGCTCCTGAGGAAAATTCAGTTGTAAAAAAAGGCTTATAATAAGTGGAAGCAAGAACAGGTGGTATGTGAAGAGTACAGGGATATTGTCCGAGAAGCTAGGGACCAGGTTAGGAAAGCTAAGGCCCAATTAGAATTAAACTTGACTAGAGTTTAATAACAGGAAGGGATTCTACAGGTACATAGCAAATAAAAAACTGACTAGGGAGAATGTAGGCCCCCTCAGGAGAACTGGCCACACAGGATTTGGAGAAGGCTGAGGTTCTGAATGACTTCTTAGCCTTGGTCTTCACTGCCAAAGGCTCTGACTGCACCACCCAAGTCTTGGAAGGCAGATGCAGGGACTGTGAGAATGAAGACCTTGCGCCCACTGTAGGAGAGGAACTGGTTCGAGACCGTCTTAAAAATCTGAACATGCACAAGTCCATGGGTCCTGATGAGATCCATCCGCGGGTCCTGAAGGAGCTGGCGAATGAAGTTGCTAAGCCGCTGGCCATCATATTTGAGAAATCGTGGCAGTCAGGTGAAGTTCCTGATGACTGGAAAAAGGGAAATATAGCCCCCATTTTCAAGAAGGGGAAAATGGAAGACATGGGGAATTACAGACCAGTCAGTCTCATCTCTGTGCCTGGCAAAATCTTGGAGCAGATTCTCCTGGAAGGCATGCTAAGGCACATGAAAATCAACAAGGTGCTTGGTGACAGCCAGCATGGCTTCACTAAGGGGAAATCCTGCCTCACCAATTTGGTGGCCTTCTAGGATGGGGCTACAGAACTGATGGACAGGGGCAGAGCAGTTGATGTCATCTACCTGGACTTGTGTAAAGCCTTCAACACTGTCCCACAAGACATCCTTGTCTCTAAATCGTAGCGACATCAATTTGATGGATGGACTACTCGGTGGATAAAGAACTGACTGGATGGCCGCACGCAAAGAGTTGTGGTCAATGTCTCAATGTCCAGCTGGAGACCAGTAACGAGTGGTGTCCCCCAGGGATTGGTGTTGGGACCGACCTTGTTTAACAACTTCGTCGCTGACATGGACAGTGGGATTGAGTGTGCCCTCAGCAAGTTTTCTGATGACACCAAGCTGTGTGGTTTGGTTGATATGCTGTAGGGAAGGGATGCCATCCAGACATCCAGACCTTGACACGCTTGTGGGGTGGGCTGATGCCAACCTCATGAGGTTTAACCATGCCAAGTGCAAGGTCCTACACCTGGGTCGGAGCAATCCCAGGCACAGCTACAGGTTGGACAGAGAAGAGATTCAGAGCAGCCCTGCAGAGAAGGACTTTGGGGTGCTGGTTAATGAGAAAATGAACATGAGCCAGCAGTGTGCGCTTGCATCCCAGAAAGCCAACCGTATCCTGGGCTGCATTAAAAGGAGCATGACCAGCAGGTCGAAGGAAGTGATCCTGCCCCTCTACTCTGCTCTTGTGAGACCTCACCTGGAGTATTGTGTGCAGTTCTGGTGTCCTCAACATAAAAAGGACATGGAACTGTTGGAACAAGTCCAGAGAAGGGCCACGAGGATGATCAGGGGACTGGAGCACTTCCTTATGAAGACAGGCTGAGAAAGTTGGGGCTGTTCAGCCTGGAGAAGAGAAGGCTGCGTGGAGACCTCATAGCAGCCTTCCCTTATCTGAAGGGGGGCTATAGGGATGCTGGAGAGGGACTCTTCATTAGGGACTGTAGTGACAGGACAAGGGGTAACGGGTTAAAACTTAAACAGGGGAAGTTTAGGTTGGATATAAGAAGGAAATTCTTTCCTGTTAGGGTGGTGAGGCACTGAATGGGTTGCCCAGGGAGGTTGTGAATGCTTCATCCCTGGCAGTGTTCAGGGCCAGGTTGGACGAGGCCTTGGGTGATATGATTTAGCGTTAGGTGTCCCTGCCTACCGCAGGGGGGTTGGAACTAGATGATCTTAAGGTCCTTTCCAGCCCAAACGATTCTATGATTAGAAAAATAATTTAATAATTGAGTGGTACAGGAATAGCAACAGCTTGAGCTGGGTGCCTCCAGGGAGGGACCCAGTACAAAGAAATCTCTGTGTTTTCATACCTTTACTGTCTATGCACCCATCCATCACATGGTGTTCATGTTTCTTGCGTGCATCTGTTGATCCAATGGTGAATTTTGGTCTGGGGTCTCATTGTCCATCATTGGTGTTCTTTTCACTGTCTAGAGATGGGTTGTAAATTCCATCTTATCCCTCTTGTTGTTGCCCCTTGGAATCGACTCAACTGCTTTATCTTTCAGTTTGCATTGGTCTCTAGGATTTTATTTAAGCAACTAATGGCTCTGAAAACTTCAGCTATCTATGCTAAGGGACTACTGAGAAGTTAACAGTTCTCTTTTTTCCATATGGCCTTCATGAGCATGAAGAATTCCAAGAGCAAATTTTGAGTCTGTCCATATGTTAATGGTTTTACCTTCTGTCATGGTTTAAGCACAGCCAGCAACTCAGAAACACGCAGCAGCTAACTCACTCCCCGCCCTTCTTCCTCCCCCTGCTCCCAGAGGTATGGGGAGGGGAATTGAAAGAATGTAACTCCCATGGGTTGACATAAGAATATTCCAATAACTAAGGTATAACACAAACCACTACTGCTACCACCAATAATAATAATGGTAAGGGAAATAACAAGGGGAGAGAATAAAATTGCTCAGCATCTGCTGACCAATACCCAGCCTGACCCAAGCATCAATCTGGGCCTTCTGGGTAACCCCCCAATTTCTATACTGGGCATGACGTGCTGTGGTATGGGAAACCCCTTTGGCTAGTTTGGGTCATGTGTCCTGTCTCTGCTTCCCCCTAACTTCCTCTCCTCCCTAGCAGAGCATGAAACTGAGAAAGTCCTTGGTCAGAGTAAACATTACTTAGCAGCAACTAAAAACATTGGTGTTATCAGCATTGTTCTCAGGCTGAAAGTCAAAAACATAGCACTGCACCAGCCACAAAGAAGGAGAAAAAATTACTGCTATAGCTGAACCCAGGAGACCTTCTGATGATTCCAGGGCTCTCAGTAGAGCAATTGGCTCAGCTTTCTGCGCTGATGTGTTGGGGGGGGGGAATGTGTGTTCCAGAGTTCAAGGATTCCAGGTGAGAGAAAACAAGAGACAAACAAAGAACTCTCAACTAGTTAATTAATATAGGAAAATATAGAGATAGTAAAGGATACAGTCAAGGATACTTCTGATGTTTGGTTACCTTACCAACCCCGAGGACCCTGTGAAGATGATCAGGAAACCAGCTCCAAGAATCATCATCTCAGTGCGAGGTGGCAGGCTCAACCTTAGTGTGTATCACCATGAAGACAACATTGACCTGGGTGGTATGAGGTTCTGCCTCCTCTTCACTGCATGAGAGTTGGGCTTTTATACTGGCAAAAATGCACACTCGTTCTGATGCAGGGGGCCAACCTACTTCGAAAGAAGTGGCTAGCAATATCTAGAAAGGTCTCCAAGGGTCAAGACTTTTCTGGGCAGCTCTAAAGCAGAACTTTCCGGGTAGGAACCAAAGCTGGACTTTCCGGGTAGCAGCCAAAGCAGGACTCTCTGGGGAAGAGCCAAAGCAGACAAACAGTATTTTTCTATCTTTGTTTCACCACAGACCATTATCTATTGTCCCCGAGACATGCCACCCCATGGTTCGTGGTTGGAACACACAAATATTTTACCATCCGTGCTACAGTTTTATATAGTATACTGTCTATAAGGGAATGGATTAGTGCTAAAAGACAAGGAAGATAAAATACATAAAACCCCAATACCTATTACCACTAATAGTACAACAGCTTTTCGCAGCTAGTCACAACCCCCACATCCATCTCTGAAAGGGGCTCCACCTGGTGTGTTCTCCTAGCTGGGTAGCAAGGGTCTTCAACTTTTGTATTTATGCATGTATTGAACTGGAGTTGTCACTTAAATTCATGCAACAAAACCCGTCAAAGTCTTCACACCCA
The DNA here is from genome assembly GCF_028554395.1 of Pezoporus wallicus. Lineage (NCBI taxonomy): Eukaryota > Metazoa > Chordata > Aves > Psittaciformes > Psittacidae > Pezoporus > Pezoporus wallicus. The sequence goes on from NW_026640614.1 coordinate 13,947, forward strand.
TGCTAATGTACTAAAAGCAGAAAAAACAATCGCTGTCCTGTTTTGTTCTGCACAATGAAGGTGGCGAGCACTTTGGCTTCGATTCTTCACAAACTGGTAACAAGTCTCCAGATGACATGGAAGAAAAGCAAAGCAAAGCGATGATGTCCAGGCTCCAAAAACAAGGTTTCACCAATGTGTTGGCCAGATATACTAGGAGTCTTGGGAACATGGAACTAGGTACTGTTACTTACGAAGACACAGTTCTTGGTTTTTTTTATCCCCCTCTCTGCTTAAGAAATCTTAAATCACACAAGAGCAGCTTCTTGATATTAGCCTTTGAGAACAGGAGATTCAAATACGATAGTTATTTATTATATTATTACTACTTGTAATAGTTACTTATGCTAATGATGAAACCTGCTTTAGATGACAGTACTTGAGCAGGGGATTTGGACTAGATCATAGCTTGTGCCAATCACAGGCTGCTTGGCTTGCCCTTCTCTCCTGGATGGTCCTCTTATAACAGGGAAGGCCATCACTCACATCAAGGTCTGGCATGGCATGTATCCCCACCGCTCCACGCCTGCTGGGTTGCAGCCAACAGCAGAGCTAAAGGTTCTTCTGAGTGGCAAACACAGAGGCCAACCCAGTCTTGCCCTTGACTGTGGTAGGAGGCTTTTGGCCAACCTCAGTCCTTGCACTTCATTGTCAATGCAGAGTTTCACCTGCCTCATCCAGTAACAAGTTGCTACTAGGGTGTCCTGGGTTCAGCAGTAGCAGTCATGTTTCTCCCTCGTGGTAGCTGGTGCAGCGCTGTGTTTTGACTTTCAGCCTGGGAACAGTGCTGGTGATACCGATGTTTTCGGTTGTTGCTAAGTGATGTTTACCCTGACCAAGGACTTTGTGAGGCTCATGCTCTGCCAGGGAAGAGGGGAAGCCGTGAGGAAGCAGAGACGGGGCGCCTGACTAGCCAAAGAGGTATTCCATACCACAGCACGTCATGCCCAGGGTGGGGGGTAACTGGGAGTTACCCGGAAGGACACGGGCTTCCGGGTGGGACTCGTTTCTTGGCCGGTGGTATTGTATTCTCTTCCCTTGTTATTTTCTCTTATCATTGTTGTCGTTGGTAGTAGCGGTGGTGATTTGTGTTGTACATTGGTTGCTGGACTGTTCTTGTCTCAACCTGTAGGAGTTGCACTCTTTCAATCCTCGACTGCTGTCAGCCAGCACCACTCACTGGGAGTGAGTGAACAAGTTGCCTGACTGGGTTTAAACCATGACACCAATACATTTATGTGTTTATCACAATGTGCACCCCCACTACACAGCCCCACGTACAAGAACATGGTACAATCCGGTAGCTGTGCACCCCCACTTTGTATTAATATATGGCATAACCTGGTAGCGATGGACTCTGCAACTCGGCCCCACTAATTCTTGTTATACCCAACTATTTCTCTCAAGTGCTCTCAGACACAGAATCTCATCCTCGTTGCCATTTATGTTGCAGAGTTCGAGGATTCCAGGTGAGAGAAAACAAGAGACAAACAAAGAACTCTCAACTAGTTAATTAATATAGGAAAATATAGAGATAGTAAAGGATACAGTCAAGGATACTTCTGATGCCTGGTTATCTTACCAACCCCAAGGACCCTGTGAAGATGATCAGGAAACCAGCTCCAAGAATCATCATCGCAGTGCGAGGTGGCAGGCTCAATCTTAGTGAGTATCACCGTAAAGGCAACACTGACCTGGATGGTATGAGGTTCTGCCTCCTCTTCATTGCATGAGACTTGGGCTTTTATACTGACAAAAATGCATGCTCATTCTGACACAAGGGGCCAGCCTACATTGGAAGTGGCTAGCAACGTATAGAAAGGTCTCCAAGGGTCAAGACTTTTCTGGGGAGTTCTAAAGCAGAACTTTCCGGGTAGGAACTGAGTTACATCAGAGTGATTTGTGTCAGCAACTCAGGGGTCTTAGTGATCATTGCATTTTGTGTGGAGATGGAATCCCTTGTGATCATTGTGTTATGTGCAAAGGGTATGATAAGTGTCCCTGTCAATACCACGGTGAGGAGGAAGAAGAAACAAGGGAATAATTCCCCTGGGTCAACTGCAATATTGTGCAAAGAAATGTTTTGTTCATTGTTTAAATTGCATGAATGTTCTTAGAAAAGGTAGGTAACTTAGAGATATGTCCTGTTACAGAACATTGTGAAATCTGTGCACTGAACAAATAAACACATAAGGAGTGGAATTTATGGGGGCTAAGATGGCGGTCAGACTTGTGATAGACATAATATTTCTTCACCCGGAGACAAGACCCCAACAACAGGTGGAGAAGCCTGGGAAAAGAAGACAACAGGATTGGCTGAAGAAGCCCCGGAGAAGAAGACAACAGGATTGGCTGAAACCCAAGAAGCCCAGGAAACCAAAAAGTATAAGAGACTCTCCCTAAAAGTTCCCCTTGTGCTTCTCCGGCGGAGCAGAGACTCCCTGGTGCACCCAGTGCTGCTTGCTTATTGTCTCTTGATATTAATTACAGTAAAAATCAATTAAAACAGGTTGACTAGGCTTTTATAACAAAATTGGTGACCCCGATGTGATCTCTGTGTGGCTGACTGGGACTATAGCTCTTACGAGGGGTGCCCCACAACTTGTGGCTCGGGAGCGGTAGCCCCGGGCAGTCTCGAGAGATCAACGAACAGAGAAGCAATAACCAAGGAATTCGAGCTCCCAGGAAAACTGCAGTATAAATTACCCGTAATTCTTGTGCATGAAGACCCGGATGAGAAAAACGGACTGTAAGTATCGTTTGGTTGGGTGGGAAGGCTGGTGTGTGCGTGTGACTGAGACGTTTTCCTCTGTGAAGAGACGGAGTGCTTGGAGATTTGTGTTTGTGCATGATTGAGACATGGACTGGGTATCCTGGACCTGTGAAATACAGGCCAGGGGATCGAGATCTGTTAAGCGAGTTTGGACCTCTTCTAAGCGCGTTTCCAATCTCCCGCGAGGGACTTGGCCGCTGAAGGAGGGAAGTGATAGTGATCGACTGAGGGGAAACACACCTGGCGGGGAACGGGTCAGAGTAAAAATCATAACTCTAACCCAGGAAGGGGCCCATGGAGAGGTCCCAAGGATAAGGCAGGGAGCGAATTACCAGAAATGCCCTCAGACAGTCCCTTGGGGGTAAGGGAAATGGGTCAGAGTGAAAGTCATAGCTCTAGCCCAGAAAGGGGCCCACGGAGAGGTCCCAGGAATAAGACAGGGAGTGAATTGAATTGTCAGGCTTTAAATTCATATGTAAATGGCAAGGAACCCTTTAATCAGGAGGAAAGTCATAATGCCGCATTGTGGAAAGGATCCTCTGTAGCGGTTTCTCCATTTCCCCTGAGGGAGAAGAAAGTGAAGGCAGAGAAAACAAACAAACCATCATGGGAGCCACTGGATAATTTACCACCCTCCTATCCTTCGTTATCTCCCGATTCTATTCCCCCTTTTCCCCCTTTTCCCCCTCTTCCCCCTCTCACCCTTCTCCCCCTTCTCCCCCTCCTCCCCCTTCTCCCCCTCCCTCCAGTCGTACTAGAAGTAAGACAAAAATACAAAATACAGGAGGATAAAAATCCACAAGAGAAAATAGAAGAAATAGAAACTTTATTTCCCCTCCGAGAGGTTCCGATGGGAGGAAATGTAGGAGGGATTGGATTTGTAGCCGTACCCCTGAACACTGGCGATGTAAGATCCTTTAAAAAGGAAATGTGCTGGTTATTAGACGACCCTTTGGGGGTTTCTGAACGATTAGATCAATTCTTAGGTCTTAATATTGATACCTGGGAAGAGATGCAGTCAATATTGGGGATATTATTTACTGCGGAAGAAAGATCTATGATTAGACAAGCCGGAATGCGAAATTAGGAGAGACGACATCAGCAGGGTCCTCCCAGAGAGCAAAAATGGCCTAATCAGAATCCCCATTGGAATAATCAAAATATTCAGTACAGACAAAACATGATGGGCTTGAGAGAAATTATTATACAAGGAATTAGGGAGGCAGTTCCGAGAGGACAGAATATTAATAAAGCTTTTAGTGAACATCAGGAGAAAGATGAGTCTCCTACTGATTGGTTAGAGAGATTGAGGAAAACATTGCAAATGTATTCCGGAGTTGATCCGGCTTCCCCGGTAGGAGAACCACTTTTAAAAACCCAATTTGTAGCACGATCTTGGGGGGATATCAGAAGAAAGTTAGAGAAATTAGATGATTGGCAAGATTGGGGATTGTGGGAATTGCTGAGAGAAGCCCAGAAAGTCTATGTACGGAGGGATGAGGAGAAACAGAAAGCAAAGGCAAAAATATTTGTAGTGGCAGTGCAGGAAACTCAGGAACGACAACAGCCAAGATCAATACCCAAGGTTTCAGGACCTGGGTATTGAGAAAGGAAACAGACAGAACAGAAGGACAAGGCCAGGACCCTCTCTGAAGAGGTACCAGAATGTTATTATTGTGGAAAGAAGGGACACCTTAAGAGAAATTGTAGAAAGCAGATGCGGGATGAGAAGATGTTTAAAGATGAGGCATAGGGGTGTCAGGGGCTATATATTCTGGGGACAAGAACGTCATCAGAGCCCTTGATAAATTTAAAGATAGGTCCCCAGGGAGAAGAAACAATATTCCTAGTTGATACTGGAGCTGAAAGATCTACGGTTCGGCATATTCCTATGGGATGTCAGATAAGTAAAGATACCACCTTAGTAGTAGGTGCAAAAGGGGAACCCTTTAGGGTCCCTGTTATCAAAAACGTAGAAATAGAATCTGAAAAGAAAATTTGTATAGGACATTTTCTGCTAGTGGAAGAGGCAGAGAGTAACCTATTAGGACAAGATTTAATTATAAAGTTAGGAATAAATTTAGAGGTGGAAAAGGGAGCCATTACTGTAAACTTATATCAATTAACAGAAAAGGATGAAGAACAGATTAATTTAAAAGTCTGGTATAATAAAATTAGACATTGAACCGTTGGAAGTGGAAATAACAAACCCAAAGGAGCCCATTAGGGTCAGACAATACCCGATCTCCTTGGAAGGAAGGAAAGGATTGAAACCAATAATTGAAGAATTAGTACAGAAAGGAACCTTAGAACCCTGTATGTCACCACATAACACTCCTAATTTTACTGGTCAGGAAATTAGATGGGAGCTATTGGCTAGTTCAAGATTAAGGGTATTTTGGGGTCATTTGGGTCTATTTTGGGGCTGTTTAAGGTTATTTTGGGGCTATTTTGGGCTGGTTTGGGGCTCTTTAAAGCTGTTGGGGCTGTTCTGGGCTCTGACCGCCTCCCTCTGCAGCGCTGGTGCTGGCCATGGCCCGGGACGGCTCCAGCGGGGGGGTGCTGCGCTTGGCCGCCATCACGGCGGAGGGCGTGGAGCGGAGCGTACTAACTATTATTCAATTCATTCTATCATGAAATGGAAACAGGAGTCCAAATATGAAATTCCCACAGTTACTAAAAATCTCTTTGTAAATCTCACTGAGAATATAGCTAAAACATTGAATGTAACCAAATGCTATGTTTGTGGGGAATTACTAATTATTCTATGTATAATCCCATGTTTCACCAGACTGATACATACAGTTGTACAAAACATGCAATTCACTGCCATGCCGTTGGAACCAGAGATAGTGAACAAGGGGGAAACCCACTCGTTAATACTCCAATGTTATCCGTGGCTTGCAAAGCAGTCATTAAACTGGAGGCCAAGACACGAATAAATAACTTACACAAAAACAAAGGGGGGAATTGTGAGTTACATCAGAGTGATTTGTGTCAGCAACTCAGGGGTCCTAGTGATCATTGCATTTTGTGTGGAGATGGAATCCCTTGTGATCATTGTGCTATGTGCAAAGGGTATGATAAGTGTCCCTGTCAATACCACGGTGAGGAGGAAGAAGAAACAAGGGAATAATTCCCCTGGATCAACTGCAATATTGTGTAAAGAAATGTTTTGTTCATTGTTTAAATTGCATGAATGTTCTTAGAAAGGGGGGGGTAGGTAACTTAGAGATATGTCCTGTTACAGAACATTGTGAAATCTGTGTGCTGAACAAATAAACACATAAGGAGTGGAATTTATGGGGGCTAAGATGGCGGTCAGACTTGTGATAGACATAATATTTCTTCACCCAGAGACAAGACCCCAACAACAGGTGGAGAAGCCCAGGAAAAAGAAGACAACAGGATTGTCTGAAGAAGCCCGGGAAAAGAAAACAACAGGATTGGCTGAAACCCAAGAAGCCCGGGAAGCCAAAAAGTATAAGAGACTATCCCTAGAAGCTCCCCATGTGCGTCTCGGGCGGAGTGGAGACTCCCTGGTGCACCCAGTGCTGCTTGCTTATTGTCTCTCGATATTAATTATAATAAAAATCAGTTAAAACAGATTGGAACAGAACCAAAGCTGGACTTTCCAGGTAGCAGCCAAAGCAGTACTCTCTGGGGAGGAGCCAAAGCAGACAAACAGTACTTTTCTATCCTTGTGTGTTTCACCACAGATCATTATCTATTGTCCCTGACACAGGGGGGCAGGGCTTTAGACTCTATTACCTCATGCTGGGTTACCGCAGTGTATCCTGCTTCCCAGTTTCTACTGTTTTATGAAGCTGCTACCATCCACAAACAGCTCCCAATCCACATCCTTCTGGGGTGTATCTTGTAGGTCTGTATGACTGGAATACACCTGCTCAATAGTCTGTAAACAGTTGTGAGTCAGCTCTCCTGTTTCTGGATCGGTTGTCAGGAACACTGCTGGGTTCAAAAGGTTACTGACTTTCAGTTATACATCCGCTTGTTCTACAAGTACAGCCTGGTATTTTAACAGCCTGCCTGGGGACAGCCAATAACTGATTTTCTGTTCCAGGATGGTTGTTACCATGTGATGCAGTCAGGTTTTGTCCCAAAGTTAGCACTCTAGCTTCCTGGATCAGAAGGACTGTTGCTGCAACAGCTCTAAGTCAAGAAGGCCATCCTTTGCTAACATTATCAAGTTGTTTTGAGAAATATCCTACCAGTCTCTTCCACAATCCCAGTCGCCAGGCTAGCACTCCCAAGGCTAAATGGTGCCTTTTATGCACATACAGTTCAACAGGTTTCTCCAAATCTGGAAGTCCTAAAGCAGGTGCAGTCATCAGTGCATTTTTTAATTCTTGGATTGCCTTCTGACATTCAGGGGTCCAGATCAGAATTTCCCCTCTCCATTTGTTGCCTCATACAAGGGTTTGGCAACTAGTCCGAAATTAACAATCCACAAGCGACACCATCCGGCCATACCTAGAAAGGCTCTCAATTCTCATTTAGAAGCAGGTTCTGCTATTTGACATACAGCCTCTTTCCTTTCTGTCCCTAGGCTTCTTTGCCCTTCTGAAATAATGAATGCCAAGTACAGGACTTATTGTTTAACTGTTTGAGCCTTTATATCCAGCTTGTTCCAGAAAGTTCAATAGGCTGACTGTCAATTCCATACACCCATGTTTAGTCAAGGATGCCACCAAGATGTCATCAACATATTGTAACAAGGTAACATCCTCATCATGTTCTTGCCAAACTTCCAGTTCCTTGGCTAATTGACTGCCAAAGATAGTCTATTCTTGAATCCTTGTGGTAACACTGTCCATGTTAACTAGGATTTTTGCCCTGGCTTTAGGCTTTCCCATCTAAAAGCAAACAACTTCTGGCTTCTGCTGTCTAACAGAATGAAAAAGTAGGTATCTTTTAGGTCCAGTTCTGTAAACCATTGATCTGAGCCTTTTAAGGTGTTAATAGAGTGCATGGGTTGGCTGCCCATCTTGTACTATTTGACTGATGTCTCTGAGGTCTTGTACTAACCTATATTCATCTGAGTGTGGCTTCTTTTACTATTAAGATGCTAATACTGGATCTAGATTGACATTCCACAAGTAAATTATATTTAATAAAATTTTCTACTACAGGCTCTAGTCCTTTTCTTGCTTGAAGTTTGATAGAATACTGTTTCTGTCTTAACAGTCTGACATTTGGTTTCAGATGAATAGTTACTCGTGATTATCCTGGTACTCCGACAGCCTAAACCAGCAGGGTAACTGTGTTCTCCACTTCCTCTGGTGCAGTGTCTGTAAAGAAAGAAACTAAACGCACACACACACACACACAAACACACACTGCTTTCACAACTAGTTCGACTTTATTCACTCAAGCATGGTAATGTAAAGCATACAGATACGCATCCAAGCCATGAAGCCAAACAGCAACTACATAATTCTCAGTGACAGTTTTCAGTCACTATAAATTCCGTTCTATAAACAATTACTCCCCAGGCTATTTCCCAGCCTGACCTTGCACCCATGCACACAAACGCTCCGTGGCTTGCTCAAGACCCAGGTGCACTATCAGCAATTCTTCTTTAATTAGCTACATAGCAGGAACAGGACAGCTTGCAGTTCCCACACCTCCCTCTTTTTGTTTTGCACAATCAAGGCAGCAATCACTTTGGCTTCGTTTCTTTGCAAATTGGTAACAAATCTCCAGATGACAGGGAGGAAAAGCAAAGCAAAGTGGTGGTGTCCAGGCTCCAAAGACAAGATCTCACCGATGCATTGGCCAGATGTACTGGGAGTCTTGGGAACCTGGAGATAGATGCTGTTACTTCCAAAGACAGTCCTTGGCTTTCCTTATCCCCTTCTCTGCTTAAGGAGTCTTAAATCACACAAGAGCAGCTTCTTCACATTAGCATTTGAGAATAGAAGATTCAAATATGATATTTATTATATCATTATTTATAATAGCTACTTATGCTAACTTTTACTCTTTTACTGTAAGGGTAATGAAACACTGGTGCAGGTACAGTCATGGGCAGTCTGCTTTAGGTGACACTGCTTGAGCAGGGAATTTGGACTAGATCATCTTAAGACATCCCTTCCAGCCTCTACCATTCTGTGATTTGTGCCAACTGCAGGCTGCTTGGCCTGCCCTTCCCTCCTGGATGGCCCTCTTATAACAGAGGAGGTGATCCCTCACATGAAGGTCCGGCATGGCATGTGTCCCCACAAGCCCAAGGCCTGCTGGGTTGCAGCCAGCAGTGGAGCTAAAAGTTCTTCTGGGTGGCAAATACAGAGGCAAACCCAGTCTTGCCCTTGACTATGGTAGGAGGCATTTGGCCAACCTCAGTCCTTGCACTTCGTTGTCAATGCAGAGTTTCACCTGCCTCATCCAGTAACAAGTTGCTATCATGGCAAAGCACACACAGATTTACATTAGCAATATAACTGCTACAGGGTACAGCAGCACTTTGAAGATGCTTGTGGCAGTGAAGGATCAGACAAAGAAATTTCCTACCACGGATGTTCTCCCAGTCTCTTCAATTGTTCCATAACCTGCTTGATAACACTACCATCATGATGTACAGTTATTAGGATCTTCCTAGCTTCTGCTAGATCAGGCAGGATCACCTCCTTCGACCTGCTGGTCACGCTCCTTTTGATGCAGCCCAGAATATGGTTGGCTTTCTGGGCTGCAAGCGCACGCTGCTGGCTTATGTTCATTTTCTCATCAACCAACACCCCCAAGTGTCGTCGGTGAGGAGAAGCAAGACACGCCAACCCAATATGGGTGATAAGCAAGCTTCTACTTTATTTGTGTCGCACATCGCTTATACCCTCGTGGTGTTTGCTACGCCTACTAGTCACAACAGTATTGGTTAGTTCTACACAGCTTCCTTCACATTCTCCTCCCAAATCCGGTTTCCAGTTACATGTGAGGCCTACACTTTGCTTTGCTCGCACAAGGCCTCTAAGGATCCATGGCCTTGCTCTTGGAGCCATTCTGCAACAATTCCAAGTTTTTTCTTTTGTGCGAGCAAAACATTGTGGGTCATTCTGTTCACCTGTTTCATTAAACAACTATAAGCAAGTCTAACAACAACAATGATTAAAATAACAATGATACATAAGCGCAATCCTTCAAATAGCAGTGTTTTAAGCCAATCTTTAATGCCCCATGAGGACAACCATTTAGTCATCCCTAGGTCATTGCTCACTTGCAATTGCTGGGTAAGCTGAGCCAGGATTTTCAGCTGTGCGTGTATTGAATTAGAATGATCAGAAAGATTCATACAACACATTCCATCAAACTCTTCACATCCATGCCCCTGTTCCAACAACAAAAGGTCTATAGCAGCTCTGTTCTGCAGTGTTGCATGTCTCACAGAGTCAACATCAAACAACAAATCAGAAATTGCCTTCGATGTAGCATTTGTTTGCTTAGAAAGCCAGCAACCTAGCTTGTTTAACTGAGCCAAGGCCCCGGCCAAAGCACTTACAGTGATTTGGCATATTATGATTGGATACATGTTTTGAAGACCCTTAGTGATTAACATATAATTGGTTAAAAACAGGTGTGAGAACTCAACCTTGAAAGCTTGCCAACAGCCCACAGTTCTCATTAACTTGGTGAATTCCAGCCTCTTATCTTGCTTGCTTAAGCTTCTTTGGGCCTCTCATGGCCTTTCTGTATCTTTCAGGATTATTCAGAGTTTATGTACCAATTATCCATTCTCCTGTGAGAACACTGTCTCCACATCTCCCCCCTTTTGTTTTATATCCAGTAACAAGTCGCTACTACAGCAAGGCACACACAAATTTACATTAGCAGAGTAACTATTACAGGGTGCAGCAGCATGTTGAAGATGCTGATGGCAGTGAGGGACTAGCCAAAGAAATTTCTTACCAGTGGAATTCTACCACCCTCTTAATTTGTTCCAGCACCTGCTTTATAACAGCACCATTGTATTAAAATCTTTCTAGCTTTTGCCTTAGCATTTTCTAGCAGCTACTGCAAATTTCCATACTCTAACATCTCTTTTACAAGTGACAGATCTATACAATACAAGGTGTAGTTTCTTATTAGCAACTGGCTAGTAAATACAGGTGGTTTTATACACAAAATCACAACCTCTAATAATAGCTACTTTACAAGCACACATATATTCAAGCAGTTACTTTGCAGTTGCCCCCAAGTGATGTTTTGCAATCATTCATTTTTTCTCTTCCTCTATCTCATTCTGCTTGGAGTATTCACGGTCAGCTCCTGTAGCTGAGGCATCAGGTTTTTCCATTCGTCTGTCCAGCTCATGGCAAGGTTTCACAAATTTTGCAGGCAGTCGCTATGGACCTGTAGGCAGGAGGACACAAATATACCCCCTCCCCCAGGTTATCAGTTCTTCAATTCTTGAGAAGTAGACTGGTTAAACAGGTTAAATGCAGCATCATTACTCTCTCTCTCTGCCCCCCCCCCCCCTTTTTTTTTTTAGTCCCTGCGAAAGCCATCCTGCTGGGCAGCAACTATAGCAGCCTGCCTGCTTCAGCAGCAACCATAAATACCCGCCGGCAACCGCACCTTTACGTTAACCCTTTCATGCCCAAAATGTTAAACAGCTACCCGTTGAAAGCTTTTACATGAACCCAACAAGAAGAAAAATACCCAGAACACCTTCTGCCCTCAGCACACACATACAAACACACACACGCATATGGGATCCCACAAGCACATGCCATACAACTACAATATTTGAAGCACAAAATCCAGACAATCATTACTCCCACTACAGTTCCACGTACAGAATGTGGCACAAGGACCCTGTGGAGACTAACAGCAAACCAGCTCCGAGAAGCATCATTGCAGTGAGAGGTGGCAGGCTCAACCTTAGCGGGCATCCCCGCAAAGGCTCTGCCTCCCCCACATCGTATGAGGCTTGGGCTTTTATACTGACCAAAATGCACACTCATTCCGACACAGGTGGCCAGCCTGTGCTGGAAGAAGTGGCCAGCAGTATCTACAAAGGTCTCCAAAGGTCGATGAAAACCTGGACATACTTATATTTACCAACTTCTAGTACATGAGTATCACAGAGAAACTGTATGGGCTCCCCCGTCAATTGCAAGAAAAAATCATAACATACACAGCTTGAGTATAAGAGGATTTTAACGCATACGTGGTCACTGTTTGCCAGGCCTCCTTAACTATTTTGAGATCAAGAGCTTCCCACTCTTTAGCCCCCTGCTGTGTAGCAAACACAGGATATGCAAAGATGCCCATTGCAGAAAATTCTCCAGTAATGATCGTATCCTTGGTTACCTATTGTTACAACTGAGCGTCTCCAGGGCCAGTAAGTCTAAGCAGACCGACCCAGGAGACGAAGAGTCAGGGTCTGCAAGCAGAGGATATAAATCTGGCTCGGATTCAGGGGCTGATCCTGCGCCGGACTCAGGTTCTCCGTTGCTCGCAGCTGTGTCTTTCTTATCAGATGTCTCTCGTTTGGTATGTAGCCATCTGCAGACCTGGCTCCTCCGTAACTGAGTAAAAAATTTTTTCACTCTAGGGCATAGTGGGTTGGAGAGGCTCGCAGTTCCTTTAAATCTCCCGCTAGCGCATGATCTCTATTTTATACTGCGTGCTTCAAAATGGCGCCGCAATCGATCCTGCGCCGAGGCACCGCAATCGATCCTGCGCCGAGGCACCGCCCTCTTTCTTTAGGATTCCTCGACATTTATCATGCGTATTCCTTCCAATATACTTTCTCTGTCCTTTTCAAAGTCCCTACTTTCGGAACTGGGGTGGTGGGGGAGCAGGGGGTTACACCTCCTCCGCGGCACCTTCTGATGGGGGGGGAGAAAAGGAAAGGGGGGGGTGGGAAACCCTGTGCTCCCGTGAGTTAGGGGAAACGAGTTGTAATCTTCCCCCGGTTTCAACTGACCGGGGACATCTGTTCCTAGTTTCTCCGTTGCTACAGCGGCAGTTTTCTTTTCTGCCTTGTATCTTTTTATACAGTTTATTACTTCTCTCTGTGGCTTACCGAGTTTCTTTGCCGTTTTATCATCATTAAGCATTGAGTCAAATAGTTCATCACCAAACTTTCGCCACTCACTCTCCTCAAAAACTGTATTAGGATCTACAAAAAATCCCTTAGCCTTCCCTACAGCCACTAGACCTGCTAGCTGCTTTAGAGTCTCAGGCTCAATTCCCCGCTTTTATGAAAAGCACTGTAATAAGTTCAGGGCTCAATTCCCCTCTTTTATAAAAAGCACTGTAATAAGTCCAGGGCTACCTCTCGGTCCATTTTCATGGCCGGCCTTTTCCAGATCGTCTTCTTTTGGGTCGTCCTGTAACCTCGGTCTCCGGATCGGCCTCCCGACGCAGCAGTGTCTGGTTCGTCCCAGCGGCGGACTCCTTTCGGTTAGTCCAATCACCCGGGTCCGTCACGCCACCGCAGCAGCATTGCCCGCGCTCCCCGGCCGCTGCCGCCGGCGCCACTAACTCGCCGTTCCGTGTCCCCGTCAACCAGGGCCCTGTATCCGGGTCCCCGTTAAACCGGGGCCCTGTATCCGGGTCCCCGTTAACCGGGGCCCTGTAATCCGGGTCCCTGTTAACTGGGGCCCTGTAATCCGGGTCCCCGCTAGTCAGGGCCCTGTATCCGGGTCCCCAGTGACCATTGCCCTGTAGTCCGCGTCCCTGTTCGGGCGCCATTTGTAAGCGGCAAGGAGAAGCAGACAGGCCAACCCAATATGGGTGATAAGCAAACTTCTACTTTATTTGTGACGCAGTTCACATATATATAGGAGTGGTATTCAGCCACTCCTCCTTGGCACAACAGTATTGGTTAGCCCCACACAGCTTCCTCTACGTTCTCCTCCCATGTCCGGTCTCCGGTTACCTGTGGGGGCCACCCCCTGCCTTGCTTGCACAGTCCTCCAGGGCTCTATGGTCCTGCTCTTAAGAGTCATTCTGCAACGGGGAAGGGGGAGTTGTCAAAGCGATTGCAAAAGTGAAACAGTCACTCAGCCTCTGGAGGTGGCTCTTGGCAGCTGTGAAGGAAAGATTTCCCTACAAGAATGATGTTATGTGTCGCTCAGCAAAGTGAGCCACTATAGAGAGGCATACAGTCTCTGAGGGAATCAGCCATTCTAGAGATGATAGAAGGCCAGTTGCCTGGAATGCACCCATAAATCCAGATGAAGTTGAATGTACAAGACCCATGTGGTGGAAGCTTACACAGAGTGCACTATAATCATATTCCCACTCTTTGGCATCAATGACCTGGAGTGAGGCAGCACCACGAAGAGCAGATGAAGTGAGTTGTCAGCTCCGAGAGTACAAAGACAATATCTCGCCCCTTCCATCAATTCAGTAGTTAAAAAACTGTCCCAGGAGTTCAAACAATTGAGAGGTGATCTATCCAGCTCCCCATGTGTACTGACCCACATCTCAGCTATTAGCAGAAGGCGCCCGACTGCTCGAGAGAGAAGATATAGGAGGTACACACCATGGGCCACCCTATGGTTTTATCTGCAGGATCATGGAGAAGACATGAGAAAGTGGGATGGAAAACCTACCTCAGTTATGGAGGAACAGGTGTGTTAATTGAAGAGGAAAAGATGATTTTCCCATGAGATTTGCTGCTCCAGTCTCTGGTGAGCAGCTTCACAGATGGAGTAGAAGAACTGATTTTACTCCAACTCCTTTGATAAGGAATTCTAATCCCTTTCTACAAGACATAAGTGGAGAATCTTATGATCACTATTAGATCTGCCCTGCCTCCAGCAAGGTGGAGGAGAAGGACACTGTGTTCACTGGACTCTGTGGGTCAGATGGCCTGGCACATCAGTTTCACAGAAGCATAAGGCTCTAGTAGATACTGGTGCACAGTGCAACCTGATGCCATCAAGCTATCAAGGAGTGGAACCCCTTTGTTTTTCTGGAGTGACTGGAGGATCCCAAGAATTGACTGTACTGGAGGCTGAATGGAGGGTACTTCAAATACCCAAAAGGGTTCTGATGGGCTTTTAGTATAACTGCCTTGGAGATGGCGGAAATGAAGCAGCTGTCCACCTTGCCTGGCCTCTCAGAGTATACTTCTGTTGTGGGGTTGCTGAAGGTTGAAGAACAACAAGTGCCAATCACAACCACAGCAGTGCACCTGCAGCAATATTGCACCAGCTGAGACTCCCTGATTGCCATCCATGAGCTGACCTGTAGACTGGAGAGCCAAGGAGTGATCAGCAGGACTCACTCACCCATTAATAACCCCATATGGGCAGTGCAAAAGTCTAATAAAGAGTGAAGACTAACAGTAGACCAATGTGACCTGAATGAAGTCACACCACCACTGAGTGCTGCCATACCGGACATGCCGGAACTTCAGTATGAACTGGAGTCAAAGGCAGTCAAGTGGTGTGCTACAGATGATATTGCAATGCATTTTTCTCAATCCCTTTGGCAGCAGAGTGCAGGCCACAGTTCGCTTTTACGTGGAGGGGAGTCCAGTACACTTGGAGCCGACTGCCCCAGGGGTGGAAAGAGAGCCCCACCATCTGCCATGGACTGATCCAGACTGCACTGGAACAGGGGCAAGCTCCAGAACACCTGCCACACATCGATGACATTATCATGTGGGGCAATACAGGAGAAGAAGTTTTTGAAAAAAGTTAAGAAAATAATCCAAAGCCTTCTGAAGGCCTGTTTTGACATAAAATGGAGGAAGGTCAAGGGACCTGCACAGGAGATTCAGGTTTTGGGAATAAAATGGCAAAATGGACATTGCCAGATCTCCACAGGTGTGATCAACAGGATAACAGCAATGTCTCCACCAACTAATAAGAAAGAAACACAAGCTTTCTTGGGTGCAGTGGGGTTCTGGAGAAAGCACATCCCAAATTACAGTTCAATTGTAAGCCCTCTCTATTATGTGCCCTGGAAGAAAAATGATTTTAAATGAGGCCCTGAGCAACAACAAGCCTTTGAGCAAATTAAATGCGCGATAGTTCATGTAGTAGCCCTTGGACCAGTCCGGACTGAACAGCCATAAAAATATACTGTACACTGCAGCTGGGGAGAACAGTCCTACCTGAAACCTCTGGCAGAAAACTCCAGGGGAGGCTCAAGGTCAGCCCCCCATGTCATGGTTTAAGCCCAGCGGACAATCCAGAACCATGCATCCGCTCGCTCACACTCCCCCTCCTTTCTCGCCCCGCTCCCAGACGGATGTGGAGGAAAAGCAAAAGAACATAACTCCCATGGATTAAAACCAAGAATCTGAATTTCCAGAATTCCGTAACAATTACTCTCAAGACTGGGCATGAC
Organism: Pezoporus wallicus; assembly: GCF_028554395.1. Lineage (NCBI taxonomy): Eukaryota > Metazoa > Chordata > Aves > Psittaciformes > Psittacidae > Pezoporus > Pezoporus wallicus. The sequence continues at coordinate 30,091 of NW_026640614.1, forward strand.
GTGCTGTCGTATGGATTACCTCTTTGGCTTGTTTCGGTCAGGTGCCCTGTCTCTGCTTACTCCCTGCTTCCCCTCCTCCCTGGCAGAGCATGAGACGCACGAAGTCCTTGCTCAGGGTAAACATTACTTAGCAACAAAAAAACCATCAGTGTTATCAGCGTTGTTCCCAGGCTGAAAGTCAAATACACAGCACTGCACCAGCTACTAACAAGGAGAAAAAATGACTCCTACTGCTGAAACCAGGTCAGTATCCACCACTTATTGCATACCATTCACGTCATGCTCAGATCCCACATTCTTCAATATACCATCGCTCTTGTCTCATATATATATACATACACACACACACAAAAAGAGAGAGATATGATTACTTAGTGCAGGGACCAATCCCTATAAAGCTGCTGAGTTCATCCAGTCCATGATGTCGGGCTCCATCTCCTGTCATAATTCTTCAGAGCAGGAGAGAGAGTGTGATATAGTCAATCTGCAAGATGAGACAAGGGGAGGGCACAAAATTACAAAATGGTATATATAAACCATTAGAATCAGTTTTAAGTAAAGTTTGATAAATTCGTAACAGTAGCAATGGAAAATTACTGAGGTGCATGATACATAGAAAAAAAATAGAGTACAGCTAGAGAACATACTGAGAATTCTTGTACAAGATAAATTGTTATACTTGACGTAGTTTTAAGAAAAACAGTCTAGAAGAACAGGATGCAAGGATAAGGAGTATCTGGGAATGGCCAGTGTCCAGGATGGGCTACAGTTTAACTGATAAGTAGGAGGACAGGAGGATTATTATGTCTCTGGGGCTAATGAACCAATTCAGCTGGCATAAGCATCTACTGCATGTGCTTCAAAGGCGGCCAGAAGTGATGGAGATTGTTGGAAGAAGTAAACGACCCTCAGAGACCACCACCACAATTTTGTACGCATGCGGGGAACTTTCTGGAAAATAATGTAATCCATATGTAACCTCAGGAATATGTATGTATGCCCAGGGACTACATAAGGGTGGCTTGTGTAGCAATACAGAGACACACGTTAGGAGGAGCTATCCCCCGTGTCTCCCAGCGCTGCAATAAAGAATACCTGCTTGTCAGCTTGAAAACTTTGTTGGCAAGTTTGTTCCTGGAGTTTTCTCCAAATCAATTTGGTGGCACAGATAGGACTCTCTCAGCTCAGCTGCAGGACCCACTGAGGACAGGGCTCCCTAGGGCCCTTGGGAATTTTTCCCAGAGGGATCCCTCGACTCATTCAGATCGCTGCGGGAGCAGACAAGGACCATCTTCATAAAAGGTATTCTTTTCTTTTATATAGTCTGTAAGGTGCAGGGGGCATCTTACATAAAGACTAAATTGGTTTGGTTTGGTAAGAGTACACAAAGTTAGGAAGCCTTCCCTAAATCGAGATAGGAAATCTCGTAGGTAAAGGCTTATACCCGGCTTCTAGCATCCATTTGGTATGCACCCACAAGAAGCAGGGGGCTTTTTGTGGTTTGGGTCCTGCAAGACACAGTGGGTGTCTTGTAGAAAGGGTTTTGGATTTTACCGGTATATAATCACAAGAAGCAGGGGGCTTCTTGTGGTTTGGGTACTGCAAGATGCAGTGGGCGTCATGTAGAAAAGGGTTTGGATTTTATTGGTATACACCCACAAGAAGCAGGGGGCTTCTTGTGGTTTGGGTTGTACAAGACGCAGGGGGTGTCTTGTGGAAATGGTTTTGGATCTTGTTGGTATTTGATTTATTTTGTGGCTTGTTACATTAAGGATTTTGGTCTTGTGATTTTGGAATCGGTGACAGGATGTTATAACTGTGTTATTAATTGTGGTTTGTTTGATAGAATTTTAGTCTCTGTCTCAAGTGTTGCAACTGTGTGGAGTGTGTCTGCAGGATCCCGTTTGTGTATGTGTGTGTGTGAATGTGAGATTGATAATGTAAAATCATCAGAGTGAAGAGATCATGAAAAAGAGTCCTTTAGGGTGCGTTTTGGCACACTGGAAAGAACTGGGAGGGTCTCCTGGGGACTTGAGAAAAAAGAAAACATTGATAAAATATTGTAACCAATGGTGGCCTTTGTATACTTTGGAAGATCAGGAAAAATGGCCTAAAAATGGAACTCTGAACTATAATACATTGCTACAACTAATGTTGTTTTGAGGCTGCAAGGAAAATGGGATAAAGAAGTAATGATATATGCTTATATGTTTTTCACTTTAAAAAAAACACCACCTGGAGTGACAGACTGAATGCAAAATTAATATCGCTCCACCAGATTTCTTAATTTTGGCTTTGGAAGGGGACAGGGAAAAAGTGAAAGTTAAAATGGAGAGATGCTTTTCAGCCTGTGATATTGGGGAAAGGTGTTTAAAGTTAAAAAACAGTAATCAGGAAGATAGGTTGGAAAACTAGGTATCACAGGTACCTCTGAGAGGAGCACCATCTGCATCTGTCCTATCTGATATTGATAAGGAGGAAGAGATTGCTGTCACTGGCAACAAGCAGCACATTCACATTCAGAGTTAAGAAAGGGTTAAAGCAGAAGCGCTCTTGCAGAGGCAGGCATCTGCAGCTGCTGCAGAGCAAGGTGAGCAACTGTGAGGGAAAAAAAAAAAAAGGGAAAACCAAGGGGGAAAGGAGGGGAGCTCACGCAGCTCCTGTGTTTGAGCGTGGGAAGAGGGATGTCGGGCAGAGGTGGGGGAGTGTGCTCTTCTTCTGTGAAAGCGGGTCGGTGTGCATGATATGGGGAGTTTGGATGCTGGAAGTGAGACTGCCCTGGGCGGGGAGTGCCATGGGGTGGCTCCTGTGACTGACCTGGGTAATCTACCCTAACAGACCCATTGGTTAAATTAAAACTAGGGACTAGAGGAAATAAAGTAGAATTTTAGTGGATGCAGGAGCAACTTATCTGGTGTTAAATCAGAGAGAAAAGAATTTGTTACAGATGTGGGAGCTAATGGCCACCAAGAAAAAAAAAAAAAAAAAGGCATTCTTTCTGGAAACATTAAAGTACAAACTGGGAAAACAACTAGGAATGCATAAATTTTTTTGCATGGCAAATTCTCTAAAATCTTTATTAGGGCGAGGAGCAGCATTTAAAGAAGGCAAAATGGAATTTAGATTTAAAATACAATCAATTAATTGCAGTTTTGAGTCTAATTCAACAGAAAAGAAAAAGGAGGACCTCCCTGAAATAGAAGAAATCCTTAATCAGGTATATCTGGGAGTATGGGAATCTGAAATTCCAGGTAAGGTGAAAAATGCTTTGCCTGTTAAAGTGGAAATAAAAAGGAAGGGGGCCTGCCCTCTTAGAATAAAACAATATCCCTTAAAATTAGAAGATCAAAAGGAATCAAAAAATCATTGATAAATTTTAAAATATAGATTATTACCTGAATGTGAATTGCAATATAATACTCCTATCTGGACAGTAAAGAAATATGCTGGGAAAAGTTGCAGATTGGTTCAAGATCTCAGAGCAATCAACAAAATTGCAGAGGACATTCACCCAGTAGTAGCTAATTCATATGATTTATTGACTAAACTGAATAATAATCAGAAATGGTTTGCTGTCCTGGATTTAAAGGATGCTTTCTTTTGCTTAACATTGGCCAAAGAAAGCCAAAATTTATTTGCTTTTGAATGGGAAAATCCTGACACAGGAAGGGAAACTCAATTAACTTGGATGGTATTACCTAAAGGGTTTAAAAACAGTCCAGCAATTTTTGGAAATCAGTTGCTAACTAGAAATCTAGTTGGAACTAGAATCATGGAAACCACCTACTCAGACAGGGACTCTGTTACAATATGTGGATGACTTATTAATTGCTACAGAAACAAAGGAAGAATGTAAACAATGAATGGTGGAATTATTAAATTTTCTAGGACTGAATGGTTATCGGGTATCCGAACAGAAGGCCCAACTAATCCAAACCCAAGTTTCCTACCTAGGATATGAAATAACAGGAGGACAGAGAGAACTTGGAGCTGCTAGAAAAGAAGCCTTTTGTCTGACTCCATGACCATTGACCGCCAGGGAGCTCCAGACATTCCTGGGAATGACTGGATGATGCAGACTTGGGATCCATGATTATGGTGTTCTGGTAAGACCACTATATGAACTGTTGAAGGGAAACTGTCCCTCTTTAGGATGGACTGATACAGAAGAGGGGGCTTTTAGAAATTTAAGAACGAAGCTAATGAGAACTGCAGCTCTGTGACTTCTGGATGTGACTAAAACCTTTTGACTATATTCCTATGAAGAACAGGGAATAGCTTTGGGCATCCTTGCTCAAAAATTAGGACCCTATAGAAGGGCAGTGGTGTGTTTTTCAGAACAGCTGGATGAAGTGAGCAAAGGATGGCCTGGATGCGTAAGAGCTGTGGCGGCAGTTGTCATGAATATTGAAGAGGCTCACAGAGTCGCCTTGGGACAAAAATTACTGTGCTAGTGTCCCATGTTGTATCAGCAGTCCTAGAACAGAAAGGAGCCTATTGGTTATCTCCTTCATGTTTTTTAAAATACCAGGTCACCCTTGTGGAACGAGATGATATAAAAATTGTGGTCACTAACGTTGTGAATCCAGCATCCTTTTTGCAGGAACAACCGACAGAACCACTAACACACAGCTGCTTGGCCACTATAGAGACTGTATATTCGAGCCAACAAGCTTTGAAAGAAAAACCTCGGTGTTGTGGTTTAAACCCAGTCAGGTAACTCGTTCACTCACTCCCCCCCTTCTTTCCCTCCCCCTACTCCCGGAGGGATGGAGAGGAGAATCGAAAAGAATGCAACTCCCACGGGTTGAGATAAGAACAGTTTAGTAACTAAGGTATAACACAAATCACTACTGCTACCACCAATAATAACAATGATAAAGGAAATAACAAGGGGAGAGACTACAACACCTCACCACCAGCCGACCGACAACTCGCCCCCCCCAGCCCCACCAAGCTCTGACCGATACCTCCTCCAACCCTGCAGTCTCCCAGCCCTTCCGGCTAACTCCCAGTTACATCCTGGGCATGACGTGCTGTGGTATGGAATACCTCTTTGGTCAGTTTGGGTCAGGTGTCCTGTCTCTGCTTCCTCCCGGCTTCCCCTCCTCCCTGGCAGAGCATGAGGCTCACAAAGTCCTTGGCCAAACCAAAACATCGCTATCAGCTCTGTTCCCAGGCCAAAAGTCAAAACACCGCACTGCACCAGCTACCAAGAAGGAGAATCATGACTGCTACTGCTGAACCCAGGACACTCTGGAAGATGGTGATTCGTGTTTTACTGATGGTAGCAGCTTCATGAATAATGGTGAACGAAAGGCAGGATATGCCATTACCACCACTTAACAGGTGATAGAAGCTAAACCTTTACAGGTGAACACCTCTGCCCAGAAGGCAGAAATAAAAGCATTAACAAGCGCCCTGGAATTGGCTAAAGATAAAAGAATAAATATTTGGACTGATTCTAAATACACATTTGGTGTGGTACATGCACATGGTGCTATCTGGAAAGAACGAGGACTTTTGAACACACAAGGGAAACAGATTAAACATGCTACAGAAATTCTACATCTACTGGAAGCTGTTCAGCTACCTGAAGAAGTAGCTATTATGTACTGTAAAGGACATCAACAAGGTGACTCCGATCAGGAAATTGGAAATAATTTGGCTGATTTTGAAGCCAAACGAGCAGCTGAACAATCTCAAATCATGTCCTTAATCCCTGATGGCAAACTAACAATTGAAAACCTAAACCTAGGTATTCAAAAGAGGATAGAAAATTGATTCATGATCTAAAAAAACAGGAAAATAAAGAGGGTGGGGTTCAGATACCTGATGGGCGAATTGTAATCCCCTATAACCAACTCTGGAAGTTAGTTCAGGAAGAGCATAATAAAACTCATTGGGGTAGTGACTCTTTGTATAAATACTTAAACAAATTGCAGGAAGAAATCTATAGACTATAGTTCAATTAGTGACAAAACAGTGTCAGCTATGTCTTAAGAATAATCCAAAGATTGAAAATAGAAATCAAATTGGGACAACTGGGAGAGGAAATTATCTGGGACAGCATTGGCAAATAGATTTTTCTGAATTACCGAGAAAAGGAGGTTATCAATATTTGTTGGTGTTAACAGATACTTTTTCAGGCTGGCCAGAAGCATTCCCTTGTTGGAAAAATAATGCAAGACAGGTGATTAAAACATTATTAAATGAAATAATACCTCGATTTGGCGTGCCAACGGCTATTTCTTCTGACCAAGGTTCGCACTTTAGTGCAAAATTGTTACAAGAAATTAGCAAAAGATTAGAAACTGATTGGCAACTACATGTTCCATACAGGCCTCAGGCCAGTGGGTTAGTAGAAAAAAATGAACCATCTGATTAAACAACAGATTAGTAAAATATGTCAGGAAACGAATTTATATTGGTAACAAGGTTTACCACTGACTCTATTAAGAATTCAAGATAAACCTCGGTTTAAAGAAGAGGTTAGCCCATTTGAAATCTTATATGGAAGACCATATCAGTCCCAGTTTAGAGGAGAAAGTCTTCAGGAAGTGGGGGAAGGCTACTTTCGGGCAGTTTCTGATCAATCTCGGAAAACAGTTAGGAGAGAGAAATAAGAGAATAGTAGGAACAAAAGCCAGAGGTTTGGATTATCTGATTCACCCTTTCAGATCTGGAGACTGGGTTTATGTTAAGAAGTTTTCAGGAGACCCTCTACAGGAGAAGTGGCGCAGACCGTACCAGGTATTATTGACCACCTTTACAGCAGTGAAGATAAAGGAACAACCTGCTTGGATACCTCACCTGGAGTATTGTGTGCAGTTCTGGTGTCCTCAACATAAAAAGGACATGGAACTGTTGGAAAAACTCCAGAGAAGGGCCACAAGGATGATCAAGGGACTGGAGCACCTCCCGTATGAAGATAGGCTGAGAAAGTTGGGGCTGTTCAGCCTGGAGAAGAGAAGGCTGCGTGGAAACCTCATTGCAGCCTTCCAGTATCTGAATGGGGCCTATAGGGATGCTGGGGAGGGACTCTTCATTAGAGACTGTAGTGATAGGACAAGGGGTAATGGGTTAAAACTTAAACAGGGGAAGTTTAGATTGGATATAAGGAAGAAATTCTTTCCTGTTAGGGTGGTGAGGCACTGGAATAGGTTGCCCAGGGAGGTTGTGAATGCTCCATCCCTGGCGGTGTTCAAGACCAGGGTGGACGAGGCCTTGGGTTATACGGTTTAGTGTGAGGTTTCCCTTCCCATGGCAGGGGGGTTGGAACTTGATGATCTTAAGGTCCTTTCCAACCCTAACTATTCTATGATTCTATGATTCTATGATACATTATACAAGAATAAAGAAAGCACCAGAGCCAGAGAAGACATGGTGTATTGAACCTTCAGGACCCCTACGTATGAAATTGCGTCAGTCATAATTTGGACTCGTAATAACTGGCACACAAGCTTGAGACCAGAAATTAGTCCAGAATGTTACTAAGGTTTTTAATTGTAGTGACTGTTGGGTGTGGGCACAGTTGCCTAAAAACAGAAGAAGATCAGGACCTTCCATTAATTGGCATTCCAATTTCCAACACTATCTCATGGACAAATTTATGGGTGAACATTAGCAATCTACATCCAAAGGAAAGGTTAAAATTTGAGATAGTTAATCCTAATCCAAGTAAAGAGTGTTATACCTGTTTACAAAGATTTATTGCACCAGGAACCAGAGTATGAGATTGTTTGTTTAAATGACACAGATGTTGGTCACCATTCAAATTGCAATCACACTATTAAAATAGATGGTATCATAGTTCAGTGGTGGCCCGTTCCTAAAGGGAAAGGATGGTATTGGTTATGTGGAGAAAATGCTTACAAGACTTTACCCCCCAAATGGAAGGGGGCATGCACCTTAGGTGCTGTGATACCCAGTCTAACTAGTATTGACCCATATCCTTCTGGGACTTGGATTAGAAATTTTGCTAAAAAATTAAGCGAGGGTTTAACCCCATTATTGAACGGCACACCGCATTTCATAGTTTTGTAAGAGAGCTAATTCCATCTTTGGGAGTAAGAGAATTAGAGAAAGCAATTGTAAATATCTCAGCAACCATAGAGGAAATGGAAAGTAAAACTATTTATATAATCCAGGCAGAACAACAAAAGATAACTAGCCTATCTAAGGTGATATTACAAAACTGAAAGGCTCTGGACATGTTACTGGCATCACAAGGAGGGGTTTGTTCCGTAATCAATGGAAGTTGCTGTTCCTATATAGATCAAAGTGGCAGAATTGAAACAGATCTGGAGGAAATTTGGAAACAAACTAAGGCATTTCATGAAATGGCCATGGATGATACTTCCTGGGGTTTTGAAGAAATATGGAAAAAGTTAAATTCATGGTTACCTAATCTCTCCTGGTTGAGGCAACTTGTTGCAGGAATACTGATGTTGTTTTAATATTGATTACTTGTGGTATGATACAATGTTCCCTCTGGTGTTGTAAACAGTCTATGATAAATTATTAAGATTGGAAAAGGAATGAAATCAAGCACCAAGTAAAAACAGGAAATTATTTCAAAAAGACTTTTAATGGCAATGGTAATATATAAAATGTTGCAAAAGAAATTGCAAAAGGACAGAAAAAGAGGGGATTTGAGACAAGGGGGGGGCACAAAATTACAAAATGGAATATATAAACCATTAGAATCAGTTTTAAGTAATGTTAAGCTTGATGGTTTTGTAACAGTAGCAATGGAAAATTACTGAGGTCCATGATACACAGAAAAAAAAGTAGAGTACAGATTCAGAACATACTGAGAATTCTTGCACAAGAGAAATCACTATAGTTGACGTAGTTTTAAGAAAAACGGTCTAGAAGAACAGGATGCAAGGATAAGGAGTATCTGGGAATGGCCAGTGTCCAGGATGGGCTACAGTTACACCAACTGATAAGCAGGAGGACAGGAGGATTATTATGTCTCTGGTGCTAACGAACCAATTAAACTGGTATAAGCATCTACTGCGTATGCTTCAAAGGCGGCCAGAAGTGATGAAGATTGTTGGAAGAAGTAAACGACCCTCAGAGACCAGCACCACAATTCTGTACACATGTGGGGAACTTTCTGGAAAATAATGTAATCCATACGTAACCTCAGGAATATGTATGTATGCCCAGGGACTATATAAGGATGGCTTGTGTAGCAATACAGAGGCACACCTTAGGAGGAGCTATCCCCCGTGTCTCCCGGTGCCGCAATAAAGAATACCTGCTTGTCAACTTGAAAACTTTTTTCGCGAGTTTGTACCTGGAGTTTTCTCCGAATCAGAGGACTCTCCATATTTGTACGTCAGGCATCGTCCTCCATACCAAAGAGGCGTTAACCGCTTGGCTTGCTTAATTGCAGCACATGTTTCACAGTGGTGAATAATCTGGGCTATAGTGTCCATTGTTAAATCCACCCCTCATCACAAGCTCATCTGTATGCTGCATCTCTGCCCTGATGGCTTGAAGTGTTATGTGCCCACAGGGCTAAAAATATTCCCCCTTATGTTGCCAATCTAAGTCCATCTGAGCCACTTCAGTCTTAGCAGCTTTATCCACTTGCTGATTTGTCGTGGTTTAAACCCTAGCCAGACATCTTGTTCACTCACTCCTAGTGAGTGGTGCCAGGCTGAGAGCAATCGAGGCCCCCTCCCCAGGGCTCTCCCCTTCCCCGCTCCCAGAGGGATGGGGAGGAGGATCGAAAGAGTGCAACTCCCATGGGCTAAGAACAGTGTAGTAACTAAGGTATAACACAAATCACTACTGCTACCACCAATAATAATAATGATAAAGGAAATAACAAGGGAAGAGAATACAACATCTCACCACCAGCCAACCGATAACTTGCCCCCCCCCAGCCCAACCAAGCACCGACAGATACCTCCTCCAACCCTGTCGTCCCAGCCCTTCCAGCTAACTCCCAGTTACATCCTGGGCATGACGTGCTGTGGTATGGAATACCTCTTTGGTCAGTTTGGGTCAGGTGTCCTGTCCCTGCTTCCTCCCGGCTTCCCCTCCTCCCTGGCAGAGTATGAGGCTCACAAAGTCCTTGGCCAAACCAAAACATCATTGTTATCAGCTCAGTTCCCAGGCCAAAAGTCAAAACACAGCACTGCACCAGCTACCAAGAAGGAGAAAAATGACTGCTACTGCTGAACCCAGGACATTATCCACCCCTTATTCCATACCATTCACGTCATGCTCAGATCCCACATTTTCAATATACCATCACTCTTATCTCAGTGCACTCTTATCTTAGTGCATGGACCAGTCCCTATAAAGCTGCTGAGTCCATCTGGTCCATGATGTCAGGCCCCATCTCTTGTAACAGTCCTTCAGAGCAGAAGAGACTGTATGCAGTGTTCACACTTGTGAATAATCTGGTGTCCTGGGTTCAGCAGTAGCAGTCATGTTTTTCCTTTGTGTTAACTGGTGCAGTGCTGTGTTTTGACTTCTAGCTTGAGAACAGTGTTGGTGAAGCCGATGTTTTCAGTTGTTGCTAAGTGATGTTTACCTTGACCAAGGACTCTGTGAGGCTCATGCTCTGCCAGGGAGGAGGGGAAGCTGTGAGGAAGCAGAGACGGGGCGCCTGACCCGGGCTAGCCGGGGAGGTATTCCATACCACAGCACGTCATGCCCGGGGTGGGGGGTAACTGGGAGTTACCCGGAAGGACAGGGGCTTCCGGGTGGAACTCGCTTTCTTGGCTGGTGGTATCATATTCTCTTCCCTTGTTATTTTCCCTTATCATTGTTTTAGCTGATAGTAGCGGTAGCGGTGGTGATTTGTTGCTGGACTGTTCTTGTCTCAACCCGTAGGAGTTGCACTCTCTCGATCCTCCTCCCCGTTCCTCCGGGAGCGGGGAAGGGGAGAGCCCCAGTGCGGGGGGGGGAGACGGACCTCGATTGTTGTCAGCTCGGCACCACTCACTGGGAGTGAGTGAACAAGTTACCTGACTGGGTTTAAACCACGACATCTGGGCAATAGCGTCCATTGCTAAGTCCACCCCTCGATCATGAATCCATCTCTATGTTTCATTTCTGCCCTGATGGCCTGAATGTCATGGGCCCACCAGGCTCAAAATAATTCACTGTCCCCTTCAGCAGTTTCTGCAGCTTGTTGCTGGGGACTCCATACAGCTGCCTTCCATCTCCGATGCTTCCAAAGCACTGGAGGGGCCCAGTGGACTAGATACTTGCTCATACTGTCCCACATGCCCTGCCACTCATGACTGTCCAGCTTTGGGGAAAATCTCCTGGTCCTCCTATATTGTCGTCTAACCCCAGACAAGACCCAAACCTGACTCTGCTTAACTTTTGAGATCAGACAAAATGTTGGTGGGTAAAACACAGTCTGTATGCGTGCCAACATGCTGATCCCCATCACAACCAGCAGGCAGGTCCCAAGGATACCCAAAGCCATTCAAAACTTTCAGAATTCTCTAATGATGCTGCTGTACTTGTCACTGGGGCTGGTGTAGCTGCTGTGCTTGCCGGCTCTCCCACCACCAGCTTCTCTTTTTCTGAGTCCAGATCTTCCTCCTCTGCCTTGCTGGGAAATGCTGCGTGGTCTCCTGCATCCTCCTGGGGCTCGGCGGGCGGCTTCCGGGAAATGCTCTCGGACGCCGCGGGGCTGGGCTCCTCCGCCGCGGGGCTGGGCTCCTCCGCCGCCGTCTCCCTCTGCTCTGCAGCCGCCTCCTTCCTCTCCTCGACCGCCCCGACCTCCACCAGCAGCCGTCCCCTCGCGGCCTCCGGCCCTGCTCCCGCTTGGTCCCCGGGGCCGCTCTCCCGGGCCGCTTCAGCAACCGCCGGCTCCCGGGGCCGCTCCCCCTCGGCTCCCCGCAGCCTCACGAAGACGGAGGCGAGGACGAGGCCAGGACGGTGAAGAGCAGCCGGACGGCCAGGTACAATCCCTCGGCCACGTCCGTCCCACCCTGCTGCTGGAGCCCTCCCGTATTACAAGTCATTGCCATAAAGTACAGTGAGACAAGAACCTTAGCCCAAGCCCCACAGTTGATAAACACTAACACAGCAAATACCGGGTCTAAGTAAGCTGTGGCAGACAGAGTGGCTGCCCGAAGAGGAGATGCTGACTGTACCCATGCTGTGAGTGTGCTGCAGGGATGGGGGCCATGGGGACAGATGCTGTGGGGTAGCTGGGGAGGTCAGCAAACGCCTGGTGAAGCCATCATGATCCTCTTCTCTGGTTCTCATTCCAGGGTGCTGTGTGAGAGGCTGAAGCTGGAGCTTCTGGAGCTGGTCCGACAGCAGCACCTGCTGTATCTCTGCAAGAGCACCCTCTTCTGCAAGATCAGCAGCCATCGCAGGCAGGGTGAGTGCAGCCCCCTGCTCCTGGACAGGGGTCCCAGGAGGGGAGAGAGGCTTGTCCCCACGTCCTCTGCCACCGGGGATGAATCTGCACGATCAATCTGTGGGGAGTAGTGCGCCCGGCTCCCTGGATGGATGGTGTGGGGTAACCCATGGGTGGGACCAAGTGGGGTGTCCACCCGGGAAGGGAATCTCAGTGCAGGGAGGATGAGCACTTCCTGACGGCCTTTCTGCTGCAGACAAGCTCTGATACTGACACCTGTCACCCAACCACAAGGTGCTGCACTATGGTGACGTGGAGGAGGGGATGCACTCTCCCCATCGAGAGCCTGCCAGAGAAAAATAGGTGATGGAGAAAAGGAGGGGGTGGGAAGGAGGGAGGGGAGCCCTCTGCTCACCCCAGCTGTGGTGTGCTGGGGATGCCTTAAGGTGGCAATTGCCCCTCTGTGTGGCTGCTGCCACCTGGCCCAGTGCCTGCCAGGGTGGGCTGGCTCTCCAAAGGGTGCTGCAGAGCTTTTTGAGGGCTCCTTCTCCATCCCTTTCCCCCGAGCTGTGGATATCTGTGAGCCCCCATGCTCAGTCTTTTCTGGGCTCTGTGCCCCAGACACTTGGGGGAAAGGAGAGGCGAGCAGGCACTGACAGCTCCTCTGTTTGCCCCAGTTCCTATTGCGGACATAAAGAAGCTGATTGTGGGGAAGGAGTGCCTGCACACGAAGGAGAAGAGCTCTGGGAAGCAGAACAAGGTCAGCAACTCCCATGCTGCCTACACCTTGCCCATTCTGGGACGAACTGCCCACCCTTCCCTGCCTGTGTCTTGAGGGAGCATGGGGATGAACCACTTAGGGTCAGGCGGGGTGGGGTGACCCGTCTGCTTTGCCCACCTGCAGGCAGCTAAACCCCTCTGGGGTGAGCTGACCCCCCACCGCTGCCAGGCTTTGGGCAGAGAGGGCAAAGACGGGGATGGAAAAAAGGTACTGGAAGCCCTGGGACAGCTGCAGGGAGGGGCAGCACTACAAAGGTATGAATCCACACTGCCTGACTCTCCCCATCACCGCAGGGGATCCTCTCCTGACAAAAAAGTGTTTGGAAAAAGGATAAAACACCCCTTTCCCCTTGGTTTGGTGAACAGGTGTCTTTTCCAGAGCACCATGTGCCTGCCCAGCCAGGCCCCTCCTGCAGTGAAGTGATTTTTCACTGAGCCCTGTGTGCTCCCAGTCCTGGAAGGGAGTCTTTAGGGTACAAGCTACCTCTCCCCAGCACCATTTCAGCTGGTCAGGGGCTCACTGCCACCGTGCCTGGTGCGAGGAGGAGACCCTGGTCTGTCCTGGCTGCCCAGCACTGCGGTGTTGGGCCAATCCTGGTGCCTTCCCCCGCCCCAGGCAGATACACTTGCACACTTCAGCCTTGCTGCTGCGATACTGCACCATGACAAGCTACCTCCCACCATGGTGCCCCTCGCCTCCTTGTGCCTACAGCTTCTCCAGGGGTGCTGAGGTCACAACAGCTGCCGCAGGGTGCTGAGGCTCTGGTCATGCCTCTGATCCCCATGTGCTGGGACAATAAACACTTGTGGAGAACTCACAGCCGTGTTCTTGACAAAGATTTGAGGAAGGGCTCAGGCAAAAATTTAACCTGGTGATCCTGCCCTTCTACTCTGGTCTCATGAGACCCCACTTGCAGCCCTGTGTGCAGTTCTGGTGTCCTTGACATAATAAGGACATGGAGCTGTTGAAGTGTAGGCTTAAATTTTAAACTAACAATAGCGTGTGTGCCTTTAACATAGTAGAATAGACCAAACTTTTCTAACTTACTAACACGTAGAGAGAAAGGAATGTTCGGCTGATGAGGGAAAGAGAATCATGGGACTGATAACAACTAAGGAGACAGTAAATAAGACCAGTGATGCCAGCCTTCAAGATAGCAGAGTGGCATCCAACATGGAGTGAGACTGGAACAGAACAGAAGCAAGGACATACCACTGCTAACAGAGCACTAGGACCTTGTGAGCATGCGCAAGCACTGAGGTCATTCAGTAAATGCGGTGAGGAATACTATCAGGGACCACCAGAGACCCCCACACAGCAAGAAAGCACATGTGTAATTAGGATGCAAATATTACAATTAGTTCCTGGAGATATCATGAATATGTAAAACATTTCATGGGGAAAGCTGTGCATATACATGAGTATGCTAAATGTATAGCTGCTGCCAGCAAGTAACGGGTGCACTCACCTCATGTGTCTGCCCAGCACTGCAATAATGCTGCTTTCTGAAACTCCACATTGAGTCTTAGAGAGTTTCTCCAACCGACTTTTACAGTAACAATTTGGTGCCTGGACAGGGACCCTCTGCTGTGTTTCCTGCAGATCCAGGGAGTCTCTGGGACCTTCTATCATGGGGTCATTTTTCTCCTTCTTAGAAGCTGGTGCAGTGCTGTGTTTTTGACTTTAGTCTGAGAAGAGTGTGGATAACACACTGATGTTTTTAGTTTATACTAAGTAATGCTTACTCTGATCAAGGACTTTTCAGTCTCATGCTCTGCCAGTTAGGAGGGGCATGGGAAGCCAGGAGGGAGCAGAGATAGGACACCTGACCCAAAGTAGCCAAAAGGGTATTCCATGCCACAAGATGTCATGCCCAGTATAGAAACTGGGGGGAGTCACCCAGAAGGCCCAGGTTGCTGCTCGGGTTGGGCTGGGTGTCAGTCAGCAGGTGGTGAGTAATTGTATTCTCTCCCCTTGCTATTTTCCTTATCATTATTATTATCAGTGGTAGCAGTAGTGGTTTTGTGTTATACCTCAGTTACTGGACTGTTCTTATCTCAACCCATGGGAGTTACATTCTTTTGATTCTCCTCCCCATCCCTCTGGGAGTGGGGGGGTGGGGGGAAGAAGGGGGAGAGCAAGTGAGCAGCTGCATGGTTCTGAGTTACATGATAGGCTTAAACCACGACACTCCAACCAACTTTTACAGTAACAATTTGGTGTCTGAATGGGACCCTCGCTGTGTTTCCCGCAGATCTGGGGAGTCTCTGGGACCTTCATGCCAGTGTTGAGGAGTTTCCTTGAAAGGAACCACAGCTCCCCAGACTGACTCAGGACCTCAGTAAGACCCTGAACGTATTACTTTAAAAAGGCATTATTTCTGGTCCCTTTCCACAGTAGTCACAGGGGATGCCCTGCACAGTGGGTAAAGGTAGTCTGGTTCCGGTTCTGGTTGTCCAGACTCTGGTATCTGGGTGGAGGTCAGGATCATGGGTACCACTGCCTTTGAATGGGGAGTCCTGAAAAGGTCCCCACTGGGTTGCATTTTGCAACACTCTGCAATCTGGGTGGAGGTCAGAACCACTGCCTCTGGGAGGGGGGTGGGGGTTGAAGAAATCCCCATTGGATTGCATTTTTCAACACTGGAAACAAAGTGGTGGACCCCCAGGCGGCACGGTCACTTGGGAGACTTCGGTAAAATACTGTAACCAGTGGTGGCCATTATAAAAACTGGATTTTGGGGAAAAGTGGCCTATGAATAGCACAATTAATTATAATACTTTGATACAATTGATGTTATTCTTGAGACAAGAAAGAAACTGGGAAGAAGTAGCCTATGTGGAAATGATTTTCATTTTGAGAAATCATCTGGAATGGCAAAAGGATTCTGGTTTTAATCTTTCACCCCATGACCTGTTAATATTGTCCTTGGAGAAATGACAGTAAAATTTGCTTAAACACTGTTGCTCTTTGTGCAGCATAGGACAATTATGCACTAAACATTTGAAGAATGCGGAGGAGGATTTGGATTTGATGGTAGCCCCTGGAGAAGGGGTATTGTGAATAATGGGGCCAAAGGTGCAGGAAATGAGAATCAAACACAAGCACAGACACAGGAAAGTGGAGATGTTAGAGGGGGCTGAAGGATTTTGCCCTATAGCAGGGCAAACTAGGGGAAAACAAGGGGAAACTGTGCTTGTGACTTTAAGACAAGCTGTGAGCAGCGATGGTCTGGTCACAATAAATATTCCCTTTACCATTATAGATCTGAATATTTGGAAACAACTGGTTGGTAATTATGCATCATGTTTGTGAGAGTGTTGACAGAGATATCATTATTCATATGGCTCGGACCACAGTACAGCAACAAATAATGGATAATGGCAGGCAAATTGGCATGTACAGTGAATCTTCACGTACCTACCACTGGTCCTAGCTGGGACCTTAATTGAGATAGGACAGGCAGGCTTTGAAACAATATCAGAGGTGGATTTTATTCGGTATTAGGAATGCGGTCTCCAAGGCTACATGAAATAAGGCAAGATATAAATAAATCATCCCCTGAATACATGCAAAGATTAAAAGAGGTGATGCATAAATGCACTACTATTGATCCTGAATTGGAGGAAGGAAGGAGAGAATTAAGCCATTTAATAAAAGGTCAATCCATAGAAGGTACAAAAGCTTAAGGGGGAGGACCAATATGATTTGGGAAAAATAATGAATGTGGCCTGGGAGACCTATCACAATCGGACCACCATTGCTCTGGGGCAAATTTCCTGAAACAGTTCAAATGATGGTGGGAAGGGGTTTGAGTCCCCGATTATTAATATTATTGGTTGATATAATATGATATTGTGTATTGTGAGTTATAATGTGTTGGGTTTCAACTAGGAATCTGTTACTATATATGTGGGGGAGGGGGGCATAAGATAAGCTTCAGAGTAAAACTGGAATGTTTTGGGGAAGAAATGAGAGAAAAATTGTTGGCTGTAGCTCTCACCCAGGAAACCAGGAAAGAGGGGAGCAGCCTGGGAGGAAAGAAGGATTAAATGGGAAGGTTTGTGAACAGACTCCATGGGTTTCACTGGAAGACAGAATGCCCTCAGAATCAAAATAAACATCAGAGATTTAGTGGAATGTCAGGACAGGCAGAGAAAATAACGACTTTAGATGAGGGCTGAGGAGGACTGTAGGAAGATTCAAAGCCCTCCCCAACAGAGCCCCTGGTTACAGTTAGACTGGGGAATGATAAGGTAAAATTTCTTGTAGAAACAAAAGCTACTTATTCTGTTATAAATACTTGTAAAAGGCAATTAAGCAAACAAACAGCTTCAGGCATTGGTGCCACAGTGTGGGTGGGAACCTGGCCTTTCTTTCAACCTTTAAAATTGGCAAACGGCTGTTGACCATCAATTTCTTTACATGCCTGAGTGCCCTGTGCTGTTATTGGATAGATATACTGAGTAAATTACATGCATAAATTATGTTTAAAGAAAGAAAATTCAGATACATGTTCCTGATGAAAAAGCTGTGGAGGCCTAAGTTTTTATGCTACAGAAATCAGCCACTGAGCCAGATATACCAGGGGAAGTGGGGAACCCCCACTAGTATGGGCTGCTGGAGCACCAGGATGATCATGAAATGCAGAACCAGTAACTAATCATCTGAAACCAAACATCAGACCAGTAAGACAGAAACAATATCCTATCAAACTGGAAGCAAGAAAAGGACTAGAGCCTCTAATAGAAAATTTTATCAAATACTTTGGGACAAAAATGGACTGTATTTGTACTTCACATGTTAACAACCATTCTGGAACAGAAAAGCAGTCATTGTCTTTTCCCAACCAGCCTGTTAAAATATCAGGCTGTGCTTTTAGAACAGGAGGACATAGAATTGAAAGCAACTAACCTTTTGAACACAGCAGTGGTTTTGACAACCGATCTGGAAGAAGGAGACCTGACTTGCAACTGTTTACAGACTGTTGAGCAGGTGTATTCCAGTCATACTGACCTGCAAGATACATCCCTGAAGGATGTGGAGTACGAACTGTTTGTGGATGGTAGCAGCTTAATGAAAACGGAAACCAGAAAGCAGGATATGCTGTGATAACCAAACATAATAGAGGCTAAAGCCCTGCACATGCACCCTCCCCCCCCCCCCCCCCCCCCCAACATATCAGTGCAGAAAGCTGAGCTGATGGAGCTACTGAGAGCTCTGGAATTGTCAGAAAGTCAAAATTTGCTTTTAAGGCACATCAATTTGATAACACTCCAGTGAATATTGGTAATCACGTTGCTGACAAAGCAACCAAAAGAAGCTGTGTGTGGAGAGCTTTCATTAATATTGCCTCATAAGTATCAGTGCTTGGATAATGAAGTTACAAGTTATCAAACAGAGGATGAGAAATTACCTAGTCTATTAGGAGCCAAGAAGCATGATGAAGGATGGTGGGTTACACCAAACAGGCAAGTAATAATTGCCCAGTCGCTTATGAGAAGAAAAACACCAGGCAACTCACAGGGGAACAGCATCAATGACTGAGGCTTTAAAGATCCAAGTTCTGAGTATCAAATGGCTGGAATGATAAAAGTGTTATAAAGAAGTGTGAACCTTGTTTAACATGCTAAAAGACCCCCACCTGGAACAACAAAGGCAATTGTCCAGGAGGCTATTGGCAAGTATAACAGGCTCAGGTATATATATATATATATATATATATATATATATATGGGTACTAATAGATATGTTTTCTGTTTAGCTGGAGGCTTTACCTTGTTGCACCAATATGGCTCGTGAAGTAGTAAAACATTTATTGAATCAAGTGATACCCCAATATGGTGTACCAGCAGGCTTGTCCTTGAATAGAGGTCTGCACTTTGTTGCAGAAGTAGTTAGGAAGGTGGGAGAGTGTTTGGGAATCAAGTGGGATCTGCATACCCTATATAGACCTCAGACTAGTGAGAAAGTGAAATGTATGAATCAGACACTCAAGTTATAATTAAAATATGTCAAGAAACTTCTTTAACTTGGTTAAAAGCCCTACAAATTGCTTTGTTAAGGATATGAATACAGTCAGGAAGGAATCATGTGAGTCCACATGAACTGAAGTATAGGTGGCCTTTTGTTCCTGGTGATATGTCTTTACAAGGAAAACTGGATATCAGACAATACCTGCTGGCACTGGGTAAAACTCTTAGCTCTGGTAATATCTTGGTTGGACATTAACCAAACTGTAGCTGAACAATGCAACTTGAGATTAAGGGACCCCAAATTCGTTACTGGATCCTCCAGAAGGGAAATGGTGGCATTGATTGTGTAATAATACTGCTAGAAAAGCCCTTCCCCCAGGATGGACTGGAACATGTACATTGGGTGTTGTACTACTGGATGCTACAATAATCAAAACCCTAAAAAACAGAAAAAAAGACAACATTATAGATGCTATACAGGCATTACAGATTGAGGCATCCAGCCTATCTCAGGTAACATTGCAAAGCCATATGGCCCTTGATCTGCTATTAGCTTCCCAAGGAGGTGTTTGTACAGTTATAAATACAAGCTGCTGCATATACATAACCAGAGCAGCAGAATATCCGCAGATCTAGCAGAAATCTGGAAGAAGAAAAAAAAAAAATCTTGCATTAGGCTGTTAGAGATGATACTTCCTGGGGATTTGAAGAATTATGTCATGGACATACTTCTTGGCTGCCAAATTGGAAATGGTTGAAAAACTTGTTTGTGATCATGACGTGCTGTGGTATGGAATACCTCTTTGGCTAGCCTGGGTCAGGTGCCCCGTCTCTGCTTCCTCCTGGCTTCCCCTCCTCCCTGGCAGAGCATGAGCCTCACAAAGTCCTTGGTCAGGGTAAACATCACTTAGCAACAACCAAAAGCATCGGTATCACCCGCACTGTTCCCAGGCTGGAAGTCAAAACACAGCACTGCACCAGCTACCAAGAAGGAGAAAAATGACTGCTACTGCTGAACCCAGGACAGGTAGACACAACAGTGAAGCAGCAATTTATTAACTCGCTTGCAAAAGCGGGTGTCCTAGAAAGTAGGCACACACAGCAAAAGCAAACCTTTGATTTATATTTCCTATCCTGTCTGCAGGTTACCGCCCTTGTTGCACCATTGGTTGGGTGCTCCAAGGTTTACAGCCTTACAGGTTACATCCAGCATCAAGTCATTGCTGAGGGGACCTCCACCACCAAAGGACGGGGAGACGCATCCCATTGATTTCAACAGCTTTGTGCAGAGTCGACGGGGGTTCTGCAGCTACTGACTAAAATCCTGAGACCATTTTTATAAAGTAGACCCAGTGAACCTAGGGGGAAAAAGTGATAGAGGAAAAAGTAGGCACCACTGCAGCAACCAGGCAACTTCATGCACAGACCAAGGAAAGAAAACTGGACTTTAAGAATTAACTTGGTGGTTGGGACATTCTGAGAGACTTTGTGAGTGCGTGTCTTAGACATAGAAATAAGTATAAAGCAAGTGTGGAGTCCGGATCCATCTTTCTGTTATTCCGCAAGGCATAGAGCCAGAGAAGGACAAAGTGTAAAGACTTGCTGAAAGGAAGTCTCGGGAAACAGAATGGGGAATAAGAAAAATAGTCTTAAGGAAAAGAGACAGAATAAGAGGAATCATCCCGGGAATAACATTCCTCCAGAAAGTCCCTTAGGGAGGATGTTGAAAAACTGGAAAGATGTTGTTGTAGTTTAAGCCCAGCCAGTAACTCAGAAACATGCAGATTCTCATTCACTCCCCCCTGCTTCTTCCCCCCCCCCCTTCCCCGAGGGATGGGGAGGAGAATTGAAACAATGCAACTCCCACGGGTTGAGATAAGAACAGTTGAGATAAAAACAGAACTAAGGTATAACACAAAACCACAACTGCAACCACCAATAATAATAATGGTAAGGGAAATAATAAGGAGAGAGAATATAAAACTAAAAGAGGAAAAGGAAAAGAAAACAACAAACACAAGTGATGCACAATACAATTGCTCACCACCCTCTAAGCAACACCCAGCCCGACCTGAGCAGAGATGTGGGCCTTCCGGGTAACTCCCCCCAGTTTATATACTGGGCATGACATGCTGTGGTATGGAATACCCCTTTGGTTAGTTTCGTTCAGGTGTCCTGTCTCTGCTTCCTCCCAGCTTCCCATGTCCCTCCTCACTGGCAGAGCATGAGAGACCGAAATGTCCTTGATTGGAGTAAACATTACTTAGCAATGACTAAAAACACTGGTGTGTTATCAGCGTTGTTCTCAGGCTAAAGTCAAAAACAGATCACTGCACCAGCTACTAAGAAGGAGAAAAATAACTGCTACACCTGAAACTGGGACACGTATTATACAAAGGGAAAAGATAAGAAAAAGATGATACAGTACTGTTGTTTTACATGGACAAAGGAAAGTATTCAGCCACTGACTGTTTTTTGGCCAAAGCATGGGGCTGAAGAAAAATAAGAATGTCAGGCTTTAAAACTTTATGTAAATGTCAAAGGCTAAAGGGTTCAAACTTAAACAGGGGAAGTTCAGGTTAGATATAAGGAGGAAGTTCTTTACTGTGAGGGTGGTGAGGCACTGGGACAGGTTGTCCAGACAAGTAGTAAATGCTCCATTCCTGGCAGGGTTCAAGGCCAGGTTGGACAGAGTCTCAGGTGACATGGTTCAGTGTGTGGTGTCCCTGCCCATGGCAGGGGGGGTGGAACTAGATGATCTTAAGGTCCTTTCCAACACTAACTATTCTATGATTCTATAATTCTTTGTTAAGGAACCTTTCTCACAAGAAGTGTCTGATTATGCAGCATGCTGGGTATGCTGGGAGTTTATTGAATCAACAGATACAGGTTCTTATGGATTGCCGGTGATAAATACACTGTCTGCAAAAGCACGTGCAAATAATAGGGTTGTGAATTATACAAACGCGTGACAAATTTATGTATAACACAGCCTGGCTTTAAAATATAAAAGTAGAAAGTGACTATATAGAGATTCCTAATTTTCCAAAGGGAAGCACTTGGTACAGTGCAAGTCTTACCCAAAGGCGTCCCTATGGGGGGGAAGAAAGGTCCAGCCCAGCAACCGGTCCCAGGAGTCAAGGGCAATCTCCTGATGGAATCTTCCTTGACTTGTGCACGATGATGCCTTCCCTGACATTCCCTCTTCCTTTGGCCATTTTTATACTATCTTTCACCTTCAAGGTGGAGCTTGAGTGACTGTAGTCATACATACCTTTATTATTACTGGTGTAAAATTCCCTTTCTTCGCTTTTAAAGGTATATACCAAAAAGAATGTAAAGAGCATGCTCATGGAGGGGTGATCTCACCTTGGAGGTGGGTAGCATTGAAGACTGATTCAGAGAAAACTCCAGGAACAAACTCACCAACAAAGTTTTCAAGCTGACAAGCAGGTATTCTTTATTGCGGCGCCGGCAGACACGGGGATAGCTCCTCGTAATGTGTGTCCCCCAGTTGCCACACAAGCTGTCCTTTCATAGTCCCTGGGCATGCATACATATTCATGAGGCTACGTATGGATTACATCATTTTCCAGAAAGTTCCCCGCATGCGTACAGAATTGTGGTGGTGGTGGTCTCTGAGGGTCGTTTACTTCTTCCAACAATCTCCATCACTTCTGGAAGCCTTTAAAGCACACACAGTAGATGCTTATACCAGCTTAACTGGTTCGTTACCACCACAGACATAATAATCCTCCTACTTATAAGTTAGTTTAACTGTAGCCCATCCTAGACACCTGCCATTCCCAGATACTCCTTATACTTGCATCCTGTTCTTCTAGACTGTTTTTCTTAAAACTACGTCAAGTATAACGATTTATCTTGTACAAGAATTTTCAGTATGCTCCCTAGCTGTACTCTATTTTTTTTCTATGTATCATGCACCTCAGTAATTTTCCACTGCTACTGTTACAAAGCAATCAAACTTAACATTACTTAAAACTAATCCTAAAGGTTTATATATACCATTTTGTAATTTTGTGCCCCCCCTTGTCTCAAGACGGAGGTGTGTTTTTGTATTAAAATGTATTATAATGAGGCAAAGTTCTCACAAAGGACAACATTTTGTCAAAAGATGACAGACTGTTGGCTCAGGGTAGCAAGTGTGCATCTTACCAGTCATTATCAGTTTTTAGTACCACCTAGTTCCCATCTCTGCTGATGTTATGACAGAGCTTGTGTCCTGGGTTCAGCAGTAGCAGTCATTTTTCTCCTCCTTGGTAGCTGGTTCAGTGCAGTGTTTTGACTTTCGGCCTGGGAACAGAGCTGATAGCGATGTTTTGGTTTGGCCAAGGGCTTTTGAGCCTCATGCTCTGCCAGGGAGGAGGGGAAGCTGGGAGGAAGCAGAGACAGGACACCTGACCCAAACTGACCAAAGAGGTATTCCATACCACAGCACGTCATGCCCAGGATGTAACTGGGAGTTACCTGGAAGGGGGCTGGGAGACTTCAGGGTTGGAGGAGGTATGGGTCGGTGCTTGGTCGAGCCTGGGGAGTGAGTTATCGGTTGGCTGCTGGTTAGATGTTGTATTCTCTTCCCTTGTTATTTCCTTTATCATTATTATTATTGGTGGTAGCAGTAGTGATTTGTGTTATGCCTTATTTACTAAACTGTTCTTATCTCAACCCGTGGAGTTGCATTCTTTTCGATTCTCCTCTCCGTCCCTCCGGGAGTAGGGGGAGGGAAAGAAGGGGGAGAGTGAGTGAATGAGCCCTCTGCCTGGTTTTAAGCCACGACAGCTTGGCTGCAGAATCTCCGCTCCGCCCCATCCTCCATCAAGCAATGTTGCCATCAAGCAGTGTTGCCAAGGGAACCACTGTGGGATGAATTCCTTGCATACCAGGTGCAGCCGCATCTTACCCTGAAAGTCCATTTAATTTTATACCTTTCTGTTATGTGTGAACAATGCTACGCTTTTAAATAGAAGTTTAATTTCTAAATCTTGTTCAGTCATTATTCCACAATTGAGGATGGGGCTTTGAAATATTAAGGCTTTACAATATTAGAGCTTTAAGATCAAAATTAAGGCTTTGCAATATTAAGATTTTGCAATATTGGGGCTGGGGTAAGTTACTGAAGAAATGAAGCTATGAGTTTGAGATACCATAACTTAGAAAGACATACTTTGTGGTTAAAGACAATATTGTCTCTGGACAAATTATACACTCTGTGGTTAAAAAGAATACTATCTTTGTACAACCTATGAAACTAAGCCAGTGCAGGCTGGTTAAACAGCAAGTTGGGGTACCACAAGTCTTCCAGAGATTTATGAAATCGAACCATAAAAGGAGATAAATAAATAAGAGGAAAGGCCATAAGATATTGAGTAAGGGGAGATGTAACCAGAGGTGGGACAGTTAGCATGTAGATTATATGTGTCAAATAGTCTGTAAACCTTGGAGTATGCAACCAATGGGGAAACAAGGGAGGGACCTTGGGAACAGGATTTGAAATAGAAATCATAGTTCTGCTTTTGCTGTTTGTGCCTACTTGACAGGACACCTGTTTTTTTTTTTTTCAAAAACATTAACAAATAGCTGCTGCTTCGCTGTTGTGTCTACCCTGAGCATTTACGATAGAAGTTTTTATCTAGAGACCATTTCTCACATCCGACTGAGCAATGGCAAAGCAGGTGCAGCTGATGTGTCTGGGCTATTGCTCCACTGTTTCACTCTTTAAGGGCTTCAGTCTTGAGAAAAATTTGCAGAGAATATATTTTCTCACAGGGGGTTGCATTTCCTGTCCTGCTAAGGCAGTACTGAACAAACAGCTGGGTATTTGCTTTGTTTAAGCAAAGCTACAGCCAAACAGCAACCCACAGAAATCAAACGTTATGCTCCAAGTGTGTTCTGTAAGGGAGCAAGATCCCGAAGGCTGAGCTAGGACCTCTCCTACCCCAGCCAGGGCTTGGGCTGCCCTTGTGTGCCCCTCTAGTGTTGGGAAGAGAGGTGGGAAAGGCAACAGAAGAGTCAGTGCCCAGGGAAGCTGAAAGGATCAAGAGAGTCAAGGATGAGCATCTCCCCTGCATCCCAGGAGCCCTGGTCCCAGCTGTGCCCCAGCCCCCTGCTCCAGCAGCACCAACATGCTGGGAAGATGGTGAGGCCCATGAAAAAAACTTCCCCCTCCATGAATCACCAGGGCAGAAAGGTAATTTGGGGGATAAGAAGCTTTTTTCTCCTCTCTGTTACATGGGAGAGGGTGGGCAAGGGAGGGGGCTGTGTAAACAAGGCAGCCCTGGCAGCAGTGAATCATTTCTGACACATGGAGCGAGCGCCAGCATGGGGCCACTCGGGGGCTGCAGCTCCGGAGTACCAAGGGAGCATTGGGATGTGTGGCCAGTCCCTTGGCTGGCTGGTGGCACACGCTTGCCAGCTTTGCTGCTGCTCCCTCACTTCTCTAAGTCTGGCAGTGCAGGGAAAAAACCCTGTGCAAAGGATGTCCAACCATGCTCCTTCCCATGCTCTTCCTGGAGGTGCATGGGCTGCCACAGGTCCAGGAGATAACTAATGCCAAGTCTATCACACTCAGGTGGGACGAGGCTTGTCTTCCGCACCTAGTGTGCCAGACACATGCTCCTGCCTCAAGGTTTCCCCACAACCCATGGGATACAGGGGGACCATGGTCATGGCGTGTCCTTTCTTGACACCCATCTTTGTTTTCCAGCTCCACACCAGTGCAAACCCTCACCACCAATTTATTAGCTAGCTGTTTTGGTTGATCTGATAAGAACAAGGCACCACTGAGACTCCATACAGGACTCCATACAGCCCCCCCAGGGCACTCTCATTTCCAGCATCCAAACTCCCCATAGCACTCGCACCAATCCGGTTTCACAGAAGAAGAGCCCGATATTCCTCCCCCACCTCCGCCCGATATTCCTCCTCCTCCAGTTTCAAAGCAACCACCACAGCCGTGGCTATAGCACAGTCCAGCTTTTTTTTTTTTTTTTTTCCTACCTGTTTCCCTGCTCTGCAGGGGCTACAGATGCCTGCCTCTGCAACAGCACTTCCGATTTAACTCTTTCTTAACTCTGAATGTGAATCTGCTGCTTGTTGCCAGTGACAGCAATCTCCTCCTCCTTATCAATATCTGATAGGACAGATATAGAGGGTGCTCCTCTTGGAGGTACTTGTGATATATAATTTTCCTACCTATCTTCCTGATTACTGTTTTTTAACTTTAAACATCTTTCCCCAATATCACAGGCTGAACAACATCTCTCCATCTTAACTTTCAGTTTTTCCCTGTCCTTTTCCAAAGCAAAAATTAAGGGATCTGGCAGAACTATATTAATTTTACATTCAGTCTGTCACTCCGGGTGGTTTCTTAAAGTGAAAAACATATCTGCATACATTATTTCATCCCATTTTCCTTGCCCCCTCAAAACAACAGTAATTGTATCAATGTATTATAGTTCAGAGTTCCATTTTTAGGCCATTTTTCCTGATCTTCCAAAGTATACAAAGGCCACCATTGGTTATAATATTTTATTAACTTTTTCTTGTTTACCAAGCCCCCAGGAGGCCCTCCCAGTTCTTTCCAATGTGCCAAAATGCAATCCAATGGGTTTTTCTTCAGAATTCCCTTGCTTTGACCAGCTTCCATTTCAAACAATCTTTTACAAATCTCTATAGCCTTTCTCTTTCAGTGTTCTGCAAATGTACTTATAAAAATATGAGAGTAGCTACACACAAGTTTTATGATATTCTCAGGGGGTTCAATAAAATAATATCTCTGGGTTCTGCTGTTTAACTCCTCTGCTGTTAGATAATAGTTTTGGTTCCAACAAAATTTACACTGTCCTAGTATCCATGGCAGGTTTCACTGTTTAAAAGTTATTATGCACCCATATGTGAGGCTAGAATTCTCTGATATTTCTCTCATACAGCCACTGGGGTGCAGAGAGGGAACTCTTCTTAACCTTCCAATTAGTCACGGTTTACTTTTTTCTACTTCTCTCCCAGCTTTTAAATCAGAAATGAGAATACACGACAGAATTAAATACGCTTCGTCCGTCTCCAGCCGCTCTCCTCGCGGAGAACACGGAACCGCTGATCAGGACTCCACACTCGCTTCGTAGCCATGCCACGTCTCAGTCATACACGGAATTCTTGCATACAGGGATCCCATGCACACTCACACGGTGGTTCCGCTTACCTTTCTCCTGCTTTCGACACAGTCAGTAGCAGGTCCGTCCTGGCTGCCAAAACCTGGGATGTGGCGAAAACCCGGACTCACCCGATCCACACTCAGGATTGCTAGCGGCCACTCTATAGGTCGACGAGTCCCCAACCTGCTTGCAAGCCCTACCTGCCAAGGGGAACTACACTGTGCGCCAGACGTCTCTGCGCACCTTACCAGCAGCCCCGGGCCACGCGTATGCCTTATAGGCCCCCTATAAGTCCCAGGACAATTACAAACCTAAATTCCAAGACCCCCTGTTGTGGTTTAAACCAAACCAGACAACTCGTTCACTCACTCCCCCCCTTCTTTCCCTCCCCCTACTCCCGGAGGGATGGAGAGGAGAATCGAAAAGAATGCAACTCCCACGGGTTGAGATAAGAACAGTTTAGTAACTAAGGTATAACACAGATCACTACTGCTACCACCAAGAATAACAATGATAAAGGAAATAACAAGGGAAGAGAATACAACACCTCACCACCAGCCAACCGATAACTCGCCCCCCCCAGCCCGGCCAAGCACTGACCGATACCTCCTCCAACCCTGCAGTCACCCAGCCCTTCCAGCTAACTCCCAGTTACCTCCTGGCCATGACGTGCCGTGGTATGGAATACCTCTTTGGTCAGTTTGGGTCAGGTGTCCTGTCTCTGTTTCCTCACAGCTTCCCCTCCTCCCTGGCAGAGCATGAGCCTCACAAAGTCCTTGGTCAGGGTAAACATCACTTAGCAACAACCGAAAACATCGGTTTCAGTTCTGTTCCCAGGCCGAAAGTCAAAACACTGCACTGCACCAGCTACCAAGAAGGAGAAACATGACTGCTACTGCTGAACCCAGGACACCCCCAAAATTACAAACCTAAATTCCAAGCATACCGTTTTTTTTTGCAGCTGGCACAGGTTGTTGTCTGTTCCCGCAGTGAGCGGACGAGATGCAGAGCTTCTCCAGACAAGCGGCCTGGGGCGCCTAGGATATCTGCCCCTCAGACGATCCTGCAGCCGAACAGAGGTCTCCTGGCTGGCTCGCCAAATCGATACGCGGATAGGCTCCACAACTTGTTAAAATTGTAACGTAGGTATGCTTTATTCAGCACTGAGGTGCATGGGGGATAGTTCCTCCAAAGGCATGCACACCTCAGCTTCGTTTCCCTTTATATTTATTCTTTAAAGTTATATATATGCATGAGGTTGCACAACACGCCTATACATATTCATGTCCTATCCCTGCTTGGTATTATAATGAGCTAAGAAGTCCTTTGCGTCTACGCGGTGCCTCCTAGTGGTCGTGGGCGAGGGTCTCAAGATGAAGTAAATGAGTCTTCCTCGAGCCTGAACTTTTCACCTCTAGTCATTACGCATGCTCCTTGGTGGCTTGGTTATCGTCCAAAGCGCAGAGCCAATTTCAGCCTGCCTAGGCGTCCAAAGGACGGGAATCAAGTCATGGTTCCTACCTCTTAACAATAGCAATGTCCTCATATCTTGTTCTAGCATACACAGCGAGTACGATAAGCATGAACGAGTAATAACATTGTTAAGCAAGCGGCTTGACCTACCCCCCCATACATCGGTTAACCCTTTGCATCAGTCCCTCTTGTGTTGGTCACCTTTGGCTCCTGGCTTGTCCCCTCTCGCTGTTCCCTGCAGTCTCGACCTCGCAGTGAGAGATACCTCTGCCATTGTCTTCTCCAAGCCCTGACTTGTCTTCAGGGTGATGTATGAGGGGCACAGTTATTCTCGTGAAGCAGAGACCCATCAGTCTCTGTCCTCTCTGGTTTGAGACTTGGGCTGTGATATATGGAATGTCTGTCCCTGCTTGGCATGGTGGTTTTCCTGTGAAACACTGCATAAGCATGCTGGTGCTTAGACCATCCTCTGGTCAATCTAACCTGCCCCTGCTTTCATGATGCTGGCTTGGCATAATATAGGACGTCCCCTTAGCTGCTTTGGCTCTCCAGTTGCACAGCTGTGGTTCTGCTGTGTAGCTGTGGTTCTTCCATGATTTGGGTTTTCTTAATCTCCACTTTTATGAGGATTGTGTCCCTGTTCATGTCACTGCAAGGGTTGCTCTTGTAGCTGAGGTCCCCCTTGGGTAACCTCAGAGACTGTCAGGACTCTCCAGGGTTATACCCCTTCAGTGACCACCTTAGGTGATGGAGGTGAGCAACAATGCCATGAAGAAAATAATTTAAAAAGATAATAGAAAGAAGTTAGAGGAGCCCCCCAAGGAGGGATGTGATGTCAGCTTGCCAACTTAGGCCACAGTTGGCACAAATACTTCTTTATTGCAGTATCTAGGGATGCCAATGTATCTTAATGCATTCTTCCAACTGAATTTGTTTTGCTGATTTCTGGCTTTATCCTAATAAAAAAATTAAGGAATAAGTAAATTTATAACTCCAAGGAGGCACTAGAACAAGTTATCAGGAATAATTCTGTTCAGAATTAAATCACTAAAAAGTAGGCTGACATTGCTTCCATGTCCAATTCTTTTTCTGTTATCAGAGCTTTGTTTTAAATGCTGAGCTGAAGCAGCTCTTCACCGCTGCCTTTGACTCTAGGAGCTCAGAAAAGGTCAGGATTGAAAATGGGAGGCTGAAGCATCCTTGTCCCTGAGTGCTACCTGACACAGAAGCCTCTCCAGCAGTTTCCCTTGGGAGCAGCAGCTCTTCCTGACACCGCAGATTCAGCCTTCACTTAACCTCCAGTCAGTTGATCATCCTCATTGGAAAATGGAAGAATATCCCCTTTTTCAGTGCATTTGAGAAATCTGGCATCACAAACTGGCTTTCCTTAGTGAAGGCTCATCCCCCACCTGCCTCTCTGCTTGGCTGTTGTGGTGTGGGTTCCCTGCCTGGCCATGGTGGGTTTCTGCGCACCCACCCTGCTCTGCTGGGTGAGCTTGCCTAGTGATTCAGTGCAGACAATCCTCTGGAGAAGGGCTCCTGGACATATCCTTCCTGCAATCTCTGTGTCTCATGGCACCAGGCAGGATTTACCGCACAGGATGCAATTTGGATCACCAGCTTCCAGTACTTGCTCACCCCCAGTGTCCAGCTGTAGGAAGCACGCTTTCAAAGAAAATCTTGTTTTCCTCTTTTCAAATTGTCTTTACAGGATGTAGGATCATACCTAGAGTTGCAGGGTGAGCGCTGACTCCATGAAGGAACAAGAGCATTGCTTTTGATTTGTGATTGTATCCTGAGTCAACCAGAGCTTCAAAATAGGACAAGAGGAAATGGCCTCAAGCTGTACCAGGGGAGGTTTAGACTGGAGATTGGAAACAATTTTTTCACAGAGAGGATAATTAAGCATTGGAACAGGCTGCCCAGGGCAGTGGTAGAGTCATTGTCCCAGGAAGTGTTCACACGCTGTGTAGACGAGGCCCTCAGTGCCACTGCTTAGTGGTAGCCTTGGGAGTGCTGGGAAGCAGTTGGACTTGATCTTAAAGGTCTTTTCCAACCTAGGAAAAAAAAAAAAAAGGAGCTGGGGAGACCCTTGAGTGAGCACCCCAAAGAAATGTAGGGGGGCTTTACACTCAGAAAGATGAGGTTTCAGTAGAAGAAAAACTAGATTGTTTCAT